>NC_134489.1:59231912-59429412 GCF_040206685.1 Ascaphus truei | reverse complement strand
AGAAAGGTTTTAAGAGGGAGAGGGCTTCAGATACAAAAGAGGTAGAGAGAAGACATCCTTGAGAAGAACGCAAGTCAGGACCGTGTATAGAACGAAATTAGGGCTGAGATGTAAGGAGAGGCAGAAAAGCGTAAAGCCTTAAAGATGCAGTCCAAGCAATTTCCTACAAGTGTTTTTTTTTTTTTAATCAGTTCTGTACTATAAGAAAATACTTGTAGCATATTTTTAATGTATTATAATGTAACAAGCATTTTTTTTCTATAGCAACCATTTACAAAGTCACATCCCCTGCCTCTTCTGAAACAAGTTCTGGTACACCGCTTTTGGGGCCCTGCCCTCTCTAGCAGTGCACTAATTGTATCTAGTGACTGCCTGGTCACATGATCTTCCCCACAGAACTTTGTCATATTAATATGTCATATTAATATGCAAATGCGTTCCACTGACTGCAGAATACTCCTCTACAGCCAATTAATGAACCCCAAGCTGAATCTTCGCCGAACGATCACAGGAGAACGGATCGATTGCCAACTTAGCTAATGACTTATTATTGTGTGGATTGTATTGATGGACATATTAAAAGGGGGAGAGAAAAAAAACAGCAGCTTGGACTGCTGCTTTAAAAGAGAGGACGGGAATTTTGTGTGTAATACGGGATTTGATAGGAAGCCTGGTGAGCAATTTCAGGAGAGATGCTAAGACATTTAAGAGAAAGTAAAATGATTCTAGCAGCAATATTTAGGATAGATTGAAGGGGAAAAAGGTGAGAGGCATGACGCCTTGACAGTAGAAGGTTACAATAGTTGAGACAGGAGAGAATGAGGGCCAAAGTTAGTTTTAGCAGTAGAGCGACAGAAAAAAATGGTGTAAGTTTGCAATGTTACGGATGAAAAAAAATGGCAGGGTTTAGCTAAATTGTGAATGTCAGGGACTAGTCAAATGTGATACCTAGGAAGTGTGCTTGTGCTACAAGGTGTCTGATAGTATTGCCAACAGTAATGCAGAAGGAGGCAGTAGAACCAGGCTTGGGAGGAAGTATGAGGAGCTCCGTTATATAATCCAATCATCACTTACCTCCTTACCTCCAACATAACTTAATTGCCTCTCCTATCACCCCACCACTTAATAATACATTATATTTAGAATAGAATTGTGCAGGCATAATGAGTCTGTCCCAAAGATCTTAGTCTAATACTGGTACCAGAGACACAGGGAGATAAAGTGACTGCAACAGGGACTTATCACTGTTGAGAAAAACTGTCTCTAAATCCAGCAGTGTGCTGGTTAATTGCACAGGCAATCAACCAGAAGGATCTCAAGACTGAGCTAGATACTGCAAGTGCTACTAATGCCACCATGGTGGAAAAACAGAGCAAATCTGACAAAATGATTGCTAACCTGAAACAGAAGTATGAGGAGGCACCGAAATAAATTAGTCTCTCTCAGCAAGAGGTTCGCAATTGCCATAGAGAGGTGGAAGTCTCTCAGAATGAGGATCACACTCTCCACATAGAACTGAATGCCTCACACCAGGAGATCAACAGTGTCCGGACAGAGGGGGACATATCCCAGAATGAAGTTCATACTCTCCGCATAGCACTAGATGCCTCACACAAAGAGATCAGCAGTTGCTGCACAGAACTGGAAGTCTCTAAAAAGGAACTTCACAGTCTCGCTGAGGAGCTGGACATCTCTCAAAAAGCTATCTTCAGTCTTAATATGGATCTCAAAGTCTCTCAGAAGGAGCTTCAGACCCTCAACCTAGAGATGGAAGTTTCACGCCAGGAGACAGGGAGTCTCAAATCAGGAGTGCGTAAATGGAAGGAGGACTACAAGGAGGGCCTGAATATTACAGAGATTGCAAAAAGAGAAAATGCAAGAAAATTCTGATTTGACAGACTACGTCAATGAAAAGAAGGAAAAGCTGCACGAGCTACAAACATTAAAGAAACTATTGGAAGGTTAAAAGTTTGAAGCATTGGAGCAACACGCACAAGCAGAGCACCTTTTGCAGAACCAACTGCAAGGTCTGCGTACGCACCTCCAGAATGCCAAGTAGAAGCAGTAGAGGTAGAGAGACACTGAGGCAGAGAGACAGCAAGCGGAGGGATGGGCGCGAGAGACTGGGAAAGAGATAAGAGACAGAGGGACAGTTGGCAGAAGAAAAAGAGAGAGAATCTGAGAGAGGAGAGACCTTACAGGGAAAGAGGGACTGCAAGAGCGGGCCAAAAGATCGCAAGAGAGACAGGAATGAAGAAAGCAAGGCTCTGAGGGAGATAGAGAGCCAAAGAGCCAGCCAGTAAGGATGTGCTTATGTGGTTTCAATGGGAAAAGAATGGTATATAGGGCTTGTTATGGAATCAAAATTCAACAGAAGGGTGTGTTGGACCAAACATGTGACTTCTCATATTTCTACGCCAGTGACCTCTCTGGGGAAAACCTATGGCATCTGTTAAAGTATTGTATAGGGATTTCTGTTTTATGTTTTATCCTGTTATTTTAATAAACTGTCCTGCACTTATTGTAACTGTATGTTCTTGTAATTATCTTTTTCTGTAATCTGAAGCACTATATTTTAAATAATTCTTTAATAAGTGACGCTTTGGGGCTCTACAGAGAGTATTTACATGTTTGGACACATTTTGCTACAACAGATTTTTGTGTGATACATGCATAGTTTTTTTCTATAATT
This sequence comes from Ascaphus truei, assembly GCF_040206685.1. Taxonomy (NCBI): domain Eukaryota; kingdom Metazoa; phylum Chordata; class Amphibia; order Anura; family Ascaphidae; genus Ascaphus; species Ascaphus truei. Next base: position 59,426,720 of record NC_134489.1, on the reverse strand, counting down.
AACAGAGACCTAAGACTGGCAGATCTATTAATTTACATATTTTGCATATTTCTTGGGGGGTGGAAGTGGATAGACATGATTGCAATTGAGTAAGGGGTGAATATTAACTAACACCCAGATACCCTCCCACCCAGATACAAGCTCTCAGAACCTCCCCCCCCCCCCCAAATTACCACAAAATATATATATGTGTGTGTGTGTGGTGTGTGTGTGTGTGTGTGTGTGTGTCAAAAGGAGTGCTACTGGGCGTAGCTAATTGTATAAAACAAGAAACAAAGAAGTCCAGAGCAACATCCAATGTGACAAAAATACACAGTGAAATATCTATATATCGCTTGAGAAAAAGGGTCATTTAGTTAACCCTTTGGCCAAAGCGTATAAGCCTGCGAGTCACTTACAAGGCATGACTATAATATCGCAGGTCCTAAACACTAACTGCTTAAAATCCTTATTTACCTCTATAATTAGGGGAAGGATAGTCCTGGTATTGAACCTGTCACAACCAGCTGCATGAAAGGAAAATCTGCTTACTTGGACAGTGGGGTGGGGCGAGCTTTAAACCTTGGGTGGACAAAGTAAACAAACACACAGATACCCAGCAAGCTCTCAGACACCCCCCCCCCCCCAAATTACCACAATATATATATATGTGTTTATAAGTGTCAAAAGGAGTGCTACTGGGCGTGGCTTATTGTATAAAAAAAGAAACAAAGAAAGACTAAAAAGTGGCTTGCAGGCTTATACGCTTTGGCCAAAGGGTTAACTAAATGACCCTTTTTTTCAAGAGATATATATATATATAGGTATTTACCTGTGTATTTTTTTTATCACATTGGATGTTGCCCTGGACTTCTTTATTTCTTGTTTTAGTGAATATTAACTAATTGAAAGTGGCTTGCGCTGGAGAAAGGTGAGTTGGCTAGAGTAGCTGTGTGTATTAACCCTGGTTGCATATCTAAGTCACGTGCTCACTTGTGTGCTGTTCATGACAGATGGTATATGAAGACGGATTCAAGGGAGATGTTAATTTGAGGACCATTACGAAGGTGAAAAGTGGTCCAGCTTAAGAGCTGTGTATTAACTCTTGTCCCATATGCTGGTCACGTGCTTAGGGGTGTGCCGTATGTGACAATCCATTACATGCAATCGGAGCTGTGTCATCTGTTTGCCGAGATGTTGGTGTGGGAAAGGCCATATCGGGAGAACTATTAAACCTTTAAAAGTACGGATCATGGAGCATCTGAGATCCATAAAAAACCCGGATGTAACTGGTTAGCACAATCCGACATCCAGGGTATAAATTTATCAACAATCATGCCTTGATTAAGTTGAGGTACTATGGTTTTCCCTCCGGGCTGGAGTATCCTGGGCTTTTGGATTTGGCATCATCACGGCCCTTCTTAGCGGAGGAATTGCTCCAGGAAAAGGGCCTAAATACTGATGCCTCTATATTCCCCCCCCCCCTTCCTTACTGTTTGCAAACCCCTCCCTTGTTGTATTACTGTCCTTTTTATTTGTGTAATTGTATTTTTTTGTGTGTAAAATTCTGTTCAATAAAATGTAAGTTTAAAAAAAAAAAGCAGATGTAAGATTTACCATTTCCAGGCATTTCTCTGGGTGCCCACAGGGAGGAATCAGAACCTTCACATTTAGTGGTATTTAGCATGTCCTAGTTAAAGTTAGGCCTCGGCCATGTTCCCTGCTTGCTGGAAGCTCCAATGAGGGCGAACCAGCTCCGTGACGTCACTGGCCCGCCCCCAGCCAGTGACGTGCCCGCCCCCGGCCCGCCCCCTGACGGCCCCCTGACAGCGCGTGCGGAAAGCAACCGCAAGGCCAGGGAAAGCACCCGCTTTCCCTGAGCCTCAGCACGCCTCAGCGAGCAAGCAGGGAGCCTGGCTGAGGCCTTAGAGGTGGCAACCATCAGAACATGCTTAAGCACAGGGAAATGTTCTGGATTTTGACTTTGGAAACACTTGCCCCCGGAGGTATGAATGTAGATTGGGAACTACACCATTTCTTTAGATAAACCTGGAAGGATGACGCTCTTTTCATCACTCAGAATAAAAGTTCCCTTGGTTAAAAACATGATGAATTAATACTCTGCTTTTATAAGATCCAGAGCCTCACAATCAGTATTAATGACGGTCATCCCTCATGAATCGAAAAGCATCTTATAGGTATTCTGTAACCTGTGAATGCTATTCATGAAACTAAATATTGTGAAATTGTGTTCTTACACATGAGACAATAAGTTAAACTCCATTGATGTATTTAATGAAAGATATCATCCTTCTGTTTATGCAGTTATGGATAGTAAATATACCAATGGGGTCCATTTGATATATAGCTATAAAAAATATCTGTTTCCTTGAGGGTTCACTATCCCAACAATCTCTTTTCCATTTCTTATGACTGAGATATATAGGTTCATAGACCTACGAATGGCAGTCCCATAAATGTATCCCTGTTTTTTATGAAACCAATATTATAATCGCTTACAAATAGAATTATGCATTATGTTGAACATGTTATCTGTACGAATAGTGTTGGCAAATTGTTTTTATCCATATATTTTTAAGCTGAATGTTTTCTAAATATGTTATTTTAGTTTATGAAATTTTGCAATTACCTGCATGAAGTACAGACCTCCACCGGTGAGGTAGCTACGCCCCCAATAAGTGGTCCAATAGCAAGTAGATCACTTTACCCAAACTTGGAGGGAAGAATTTAACAAGTGCACACGCCTTCCGGTGTAGATCTGTACTTTTATGAGGAGATTAGAGTTGGATAGTTACTCCTTGATGATAAAGCGCCCACAGGCGTGAAACGTATTGGACATTTTGCATATCCTATATCCTTGCTTTTATGCTGCCTTGAGCCGAATAAATTAATTTTATCTATCGTCCTCTAACCCTTCCTTTTTACAGCAGTGCACCGCCTTTTTCCTCTTTGGGACCCTCTTCATGTTGCAACATAGGCGGCAGGAAGCACGCAAGCAGATACCAACTCGGCCTGGTCATGAGCAGTGGACTGATATACGTGCTCCATACATTCGAGGGGATGACTATGGAATCATTATTGGATAAATATATTAATGTTATTTCAAGGCGATGTTTTTCTCTCTACGTTTATGAGGAGTTCAACAGGGTCACCGGTTGTCCGGTGACGACGGCGACCCTCAAATACGCGAGATACCAGATTTTGGAGTTGCATCTGTTTCAATTCAAATACCATTGTATATGATGGGTTTTAAACCCTTTATGAATGTTTCACACCGCATTGAGGCCGTAACTGTTATCAAATCTCTACCAATTATTGAATACACACAAAACAAACACAGTGGATTGATCTGTATACCAGGAGGACTCTGAAGCTCCGAAATTGAACTATGGTTCTGTTCATAGAAACACACACACACACACTTATGTACACATTTTTTTCTATCACTGGATTGCTAAAAATCCTCACTCAGATTAAATCCGTGTGAGGGGGACCTCTCACTCACTGTCACTCGCACATATTGAATGGAAAGCCCGGAAAGTTCCAAGGAACAGATTTGAACAGTTCCGCCCATCTCTAATACAGACACAGTGATTAACACATACTGATACACATACATGTATGTTTAGATGTGTGGATGCTGCAGTCTTTTTCATTCTTGTCTATCCGGACTCCAGGTTGTAGTGTCAATTGGAATCGTATTCCTCCATTGACAGTTTTCACTCATTACTATGTATGTATAATTGTGGATGTTCCAGGCTTCTTGATTCCTGCCCATCCTGATTCCAGTTTATCTGTACTTTAAGAACACTAGAATAGCAGTCGTCATGTTTTTTTCCACTGACAATTGTCACACATAACTCCTAACAACATATATAGCATATCCTGGGCAATGAGGTAGCAAGGATGTATAAAATTGGGTGCCAGGAACTTTTGAATACAACTGTCATTCATGTCCCCAAGCATGGGGACCGTTCATACATACATTGGCAACGTTGGACTGTATTTTATATCAGACATACATAGATACAGTTCTTCCATCGGTGTCCACTCTTAACACTCGAATGGAGGTACATTGACTTAGTTGCTCTATGTACAGTAGGTGTGGGACTTGGTACTCCTTTGTTGCTTTGGGATTGTAATTGGTATTAATCAGATTACTCTAGGCACCTACAGGAATATTGTTGGGTATTTCTTACTTGACCCAATACCCTTTTGCCTGTTTTGGAACTGGCGGCGGTGGCATCTCCCCCCGCAAGGCCCAGTCAGCATGGCTCCGCAACGTCAAATGGTGTGTGTTGCATGACAACATGATGTCGCGGTGTCAAGTTGCCACAACGGGACCCCTTATGGTGCCGTGGCATCACATGATGCCCGATGTAACGGCAACGTGACGCTGCGTGACGTCACATAGCGTCCCATTGTACAATTGTCATAGCAACTTGGCACCATTTGACGTTGCAGAGCCAAGTTGACGGGATTTGCTGGCGGAGATGCTGATGCTGCCGCCCAGAAGTTTTTCAGGTAAACCGGTAACCCGGAGATACGTGGCCGAAACCCGTAGTCTCCGGGTCAAACCCGGAGTGATGGCTACCCTGGGCCTGTGCTATAACTTTATAACCATTGCTTCTCTACTTTCATCGCGGCTCCTCTCCTATTAGCCTCCAGGAACTTAGCCTTCTGGAACCTTCCCCTTCACTAATATACTGTCCGTGATCCCTTTGCAACACAGGATGAGGCCCGGTACACTCCAACCTTCTAGTAACCCTTTGGGATGGGAGTTACACTACATATTGTATTTTTCCCCGGAACTTTTTTTTACCACATGATACACACACTGATACACATACAAACACACTAATATAGAAATCGGGCATTTGGTTGCGACCGTTTCGCCACAACCAAATGACCGCCGGTGTTCGTCCATGGTTAATTTAAGGAGTTTTAGCGGTTAGGGTAGAGGGTTCATTTAAGGTTTTTTAGTGGTTAAGGAAGGGGGTTAAGTTAAGAGGTTTTAGGTTAAGTGCCTAGGGTAGTGTGTTTTAGGGCAAGGGTTATATATAGGGACTTACTATAGCAGCTGACGGTGACAGGTCCCTGGCGGTGGGGTGAGTAGCAGCGAAGCACCGGCGGTTATTTGGTCGCGGCGGAATGACTGTGACCAAATGTCCTAGACCGCACTGACGCATTGATGTATACACTGTACACACACTGACACACATACAGAAATACTGATGTACTCTATACACACCGATACACATACAGGCACACTGATGTACACAGACCACATACACAGACACACTGATGTACACTGTACGAACAAATGAACATTGATACACACCAGACATTGATACACGCACACTGATACACATAGTCTAAACACATACTGTACACACAAGATTGCACATGTTTCTTGTCTAACCTCCTCTTTGACCCAATTCTTGCCCTCCTCCTCATCATCAACATCCCAGAGGAATCTTCTGTCACATGTCAAATCCTTTAAAGTAGATTCTATTCTCTCATTTAAAAAAATGTCAAGTTAAGGGGTAGCTTGGGGATAAGAACGCTGCCTTTCAGTAGGGTGAACACAGTTTGAATCCTACAGTCGGCTCTCCTTGAGACCTTGGGCAAGTCACTTAATTTCACTCTGCTCCAGGCACCAAAATGAGATTATAAACTCTTCAGGGCAAGAATTTATTGAGGGCTTTCACTAAGCTGCGATAGTGCTGATCAGGGCACGATCACATGGAAACTCCCGTTGATGTCTAAATACAATTGTCTGAGATTAATTCATTATATCTTTTAAGGGACCAGCATTAGAGTTCTTCATTGATAAAATTATAGTGTACCGAGCTTTTGAAACAAGATGTCTTCTTTTTGAGATCAAATGGTCCTTATCACGTGCATAAAAAAAATGAATCTCATTACCAAATGGCTCTGTCCTACTTTTTTATCTGATTGACCCATTCACACACCTCAGCCTCTTCACTTCTGCCGCATCGCCTCACTTCTTTCCGCACTTGATAAAATGTGTACCTCTGTTGACGTTGGTGAATGGCAACTGTGCCGATTTTTCAAGGAACGTCCCCACTTGCATTTTTCTGGTTGAGATAGCAAAATGCCTCCAACTGGGAAGACACCTTTCTGTGCGTTTCAGCAAGTTTAGTAATAAATCAGCGTGAGCTGCAGATACAGTATACAGAGGAATGCGTGTGAAAGAAGAAGCAGAGAAAGGAAGGCAGGTCACTGGGTCAGCTCTCTAAATAGGTTATAAAGTGGTGACTGCAGGACAATTATGTGCTAGTTGCATGCCAGCACTGTGTCAGTCTCAACCAGATGACGCCTCACAGTGGATGTCAATGTCATCAGTAATTAACGAGTGCCCATACTTCCGCTACTTAAAAGATGGTAACCCTAATTACCAACAATCCATGCTTGGAGAAACTCAAATAAAAATGAACATAACTTTATTTTATTATATAAGCAGCAAATTATAGTTTGTATGGACAAAAATATAATTTGCACAACGTGATATACATATGTAATACAGAGATGTTGGATTGCAAGCTCCTAACAATACATTTATTTCATATAGTGCTTTTCTCCCAATGGGACTCAAAGCGCTTCACAATTGCAGTGTAGTTTGCGTACAGCACATCGGAATTTTACACACACACAGTCCCTGTCCAGATGAGATTACAATCTATGTTTTTGGTGCCCGAGGCACAGGGAGATAAAGTGACTGGCCCAAGGTCACAAGGAGCTTATCATTGTTTAGAGTTAGTGTCTTTACTCGCTGAGCCACTCTTACTGTATCCTCCTAGGAGCGACACCGTCCTTGCCTATTATACCAGTGTATGTAATGTAGTAATGTTATTGTCATTGTTTGATAAAGATATAAGCACACAGGGCATCAAATGTAATATTTGGAGGAGTGAATCTTGCCACAACAATAGCTTACAATGTTACATTCAGGGCCTCATTCACGAAACCGTGCTAGTAATTTAGTGCTTGTTAACAGTATTTGGGTAAATTGTTGAAAGGGGAAGTTCCTTCTTGGTCTCCCTTATAGAAAGCAAGGAGTCTCTGGAGCTGAACCACATACATTTTAGCTCTGGAGACCCCTGCTTCCTGTGATACTTAACGGAGATGATCATGCTTGTTTTTCATTTCAGGTTGAAATCCCCTGTGTCAAGTTGGTTAATAGGAAGCAGCGACGGATGATGTTGTGTCTTCCTATTGGCTTGCGTGACATCAGAGATTTAAACCTCCATTTTGTTCACCCCCAGAGGGGGACAATAAAGGGGGCACCTTCAGAGGCATCTCGGGAAGCAGTGGGTACTCAGAGTTAAAATGAACGTGGTTCAGCTCTGGAGACCCGTCCCTGCTTTTTATACATGTAAAAAAAAAATGAGGTAGGGGGGAGAAACACAGTAGACCAAACTCCCTCTTTAAGTGTATGTATGTATGTATGCATATTTTTATTTATATAGCGCCATTAATGTACTTAGCGCTTCACAGCAGTAATACACGTGACAATCATATAAATACCAAATAATACAAATAACACATAATGGGAAGAAGTGCTTCAGACATAAAAGTGACATTTAGGAAAAGGAGTCCCTGCTCAGATGAGCTGACAATCGAATTGTTAGGTAGGAAGAACGTACAGAGACAGTAGGAAGGTGTTCTGGTAAGTGCGTCTGCAAGGGGCCAAGGTTTATGTACTAGGTGTAAAGTATCAGCCACAGAGCTATTCATATGCTTCGGTAAGGAGGTGTGTTCTAAGATGGGTCTTAAAGGTGGATAGAGAGGTGCTAGTCTGATATTCAGGGGAAGGACATTCCAGAGGTGTGGGGCAGTCAGTGAGAGAGGATTAAGGCGGGAGAGGGCATTAGATACAAAAGGGGTAGAGAAAAGAAGTGTGCATTATGCTGGTTGATTGCTGAGTCGGTAAGGTTCTTACACCGGAATCCACTAGAGTTCGTTGGTGCCTATCGGGCACTAATTCATGGAAACTCCTATTGACTTGAATAGGCATTTCTGGGCATAGTGTATAATCAAGTTGGATTTTTAACCTTTCTAAGGATAGACAAAGTGCATTGATTCTGATAAATATCTATCTACGTCAAACCTCCCACTGCTTCTTTTCTTAGGAATTGAAGTCCACAAAAATTAGCAGAGCATCACACTGCCTGAAATGTTTATTTGATGCAGTTCACACCTTAGCTGCCCACAAACCTACAGTTTTAATCAACTCTACAGTCTTCAAACTGCCGGTTTTTCTATTGGTGTCCAATATAGTTAGTGAGTATTAGGGGTTGTTTATAGTGGACGCGGGCGCATGGCATTGCACCCGCCTATCGTTCGAGCGATCCCTGCACTGTGGTCTGAGGCAAAGAGGAGGCATGGCGGACGCGTCACAAGGCTGGTTCGCCCTCATTGGCTGAACCGCTCACGTGACGCGGTGGTTGCACGAAAAGACTAAATAATTTGTCCTTTAAAAAATCTGCCAAACGGTCGCTCTGCGTTGCTCTCTCGGTCGCGCACACTATGGCCGGCCTCATAGGGAAGAGGTCTGTTGTTCTTGCCGCGCACGCGCCATCGCGACCCAATAATCTCAGCTTTAGGAGCAAGCAGCGGGAGTCAGCAGTTATAGCTTGTGGAGACTTTCGCTCCCGTTGATTGGGTCTTCACTCACAAAGGGGAAAGACGTTTTGACAGTTGTTGCACAGTAAAAGAAGCAAGTTAATGTACTTGAAAATTCCTGTGGCTTTCTTTCCTGTATTAGCAGCCTGTATATTTTCCAGATTTCTGCCAAGATCAATTAAAAAGATCCTGGATGCTCTATCATTGATGGAATTACAGGTGAAGTCCCACGTAGGACCACATAGATTGACATTTAGGATATTAAAACCTTGTGACTGGTGCGTTTTTAAATCGGACGTGTAAAAACATGTTTCAATCATTTAAGGTTTTTTTCCCGGAAATGTTTATAACCTGTTTATGGTAGGTTGTAATTCTCTTTTCTCTGCCTTTATAGGGCTGAAGGAGTGGCTGAAAACAATGACACGTGAGCTTGAAGCAGGGGAATCTGGTTCAATTCCCGGTGTTAGTTCCTTTTAACCTCGGGCAAGTCACTTTATCTCCCTGTGCCGCAGGTAACAAAAACATAGATTGTAAGTTCATCGGGGCAAGGACTGTGTCTGTAAAAATCCTATATGCCATGCTGTTTACTGCATATTATATTGAAGCACTTTGCGTCCCATTGGGGGAAAAATGCTATATGAAATAAAGTTATTATTATCCTGTCCCATTATCTTGTCACTTGGGCAAACTAGATTAACAATTGTCATGAAACAGGGTTGACAAAACTACCAGGAATCGTACAGCACCAGACAGAACACGTTGTGGCAAACGGCTTCCTTTATGTAGCGCTGCCTTCCCCTGGCTCTCCCTGGCAGTCTTCTAGGGTTTGGTTTGTATAAAAGGGGGACAAACACGTGTACACTGGCGACACACTTTATTCGAGCTTGGCTAGTCCCACGAATTCGGGTATACCCGGGTGTATTGAGGTTTGTGACTGTTTTCTGCCCGAGTACATTGAGTTATTTTCCAAGCAGGGATTGAAGCATTTTATTCCCGCTGGCTGCAATACTGCACAGTATATATATATAAACTGCATTACAATTCATGAATTTATGCCATCTGGTAGACACGCGAAGCATTGCAGCCTATTAAATCCTTATCATTATCATTTAACAGATCAGCCGCCCATCAGCCAGGCATGAACCCAGGCTGGGAAGGCAAATGCAACGGGGCTTGTCAGAGGTTAGGAGTGGCGCATTCCAGGTATCTGCCAGGTACATACCGGGTATTTGCTCGAATAAAGTGTGTCGGTGCAGTATACACACAGGGGGCACTCAGCCCTCAACCTTCAGTGGTTTATTTCTCCATTAGTGACACTACACATTTTTAAACACTGTCACTTTAAGAACAAAATAAATCATAAAAGGAAACATCTACTCCAGTCAGGAGTCTAACTAACATGCATATCCCTATCTGCAATATTCGCTGGCTAAGCCAGTTACCAACTTTAAATAACACACAGGCATAATAACATTGAGTCCTTAAATGTGAGATGGGGACAGCGTCCCATTAGATCCTCAGATGCTGCAACACGTGGGGGGGGGGAGGGCATCTACCCCAAACTTGTTACTAGGGAGCAACCATTTCCTCCCAGCCTCCAGGCTCTAAGAGAGAGAGTGGAAAAGCAACCCTCTCTGCTCTAAATACCTGTTCTAGTAATTAGGTGAGCAGGTGAGTGAAAACCAGCACCATTGCAAAGTCTGGAATGGATTTCCTATCCACCAGCCTTAGTGACTATGAATCTGTGGAGCGGATCACATCCACACTATGTCTGCACTTTGTTATAAATCTGACAGAAATCTGCCAACTATCCTGGGACTTTGTCACAATTTGTTAAATAAACCAGAGTTTTTTTTGGCCGTAGCCAACAGTAAAATCACAGAACTAGAGCACAGTAATAACTCACCAGCGTAGAATATAGGGGACTTCTGCCGAAGCTAGCTTACTCTCGTTGTCTCAGGCTTGATTTGTCCGGGCTCCAGTAACAAGGAGTGACCGCCCCTTGGTCCACAGTTCTCGCAATAGGTAGTCTCTAAACACTGAGACTAACCAAGAACAATGGTGGAGCTCTGAGCGGTATCAACTTACATACTTTCCCGGCCTCCATCTAACATCATGGAAGAACAGGTGCCGACCAGTCAGCGTGGAGATTGGCTCAGCGAAGACAATCTGGAGCCGGGGAATCAATCGGATGGACCAATCAGGACTGGGGCTGGTACAATACTGTAAGACGGCCTTGGAGAGAGGGAAAAATGAGTTGACCAATAGGGAGCGAGCCGACTGCCTAGAACCTAATCACCAATCCTAGTTTCAGCTCCATACCTCTCTCCCAACAGTAGAAAAAAATACTGTCCTGTGCTCTGGAATGCGCTGAGTACAATGAAGGTACTGCACTAGGATCAAAGGGAGGTTAAGTAGTAGGTCTGTCGGGAAAGTTAATATACTGGAGACAGTAATGCAGCAACTAATCTTAGGACACCCGATCTCACACATATGAACTTTAAAGCTCTGTCGGCGGGACTTGATACAGGGTAGTGAAGGTAAGGAAAGCCGTCTTACCTCAAAATGTAGACCCACTGTCAGCCTCTAAGTCCCGCCATCCATAGGTATAAGGAACTGGACGTTCGAAGTAGAAAGCATCTCCTCCTCTTCCCCTGGGGTGCCGCCAAGGACAGGGAAACAGCAGTGATAATGTGAAGATAAGGGCACTCACACGGAATCCAAGCAGTCCCCAAAATGTAAAACAATGAAAAATGGGTTACCAAGATCGTGGAAAAGTAAAAAAGGCTTTATTTAGAACATAGATAAGTGGTAATCATGACAAACTAGTCCTCCCACGTGTTTCACGCAAGTGTTGCGCTTTCTCAAGGAGTATTGGACTAACAGGAAGTGAGCACTTTTATAGGTGCTAGGTAATTATATTAGATTATATTTATATTTATTATATTTAATTCACTGTTAAAACACCAAAACCAAACCATTAGGAAATAAATTAAAGCTCAAAGTAACCACCATCAGCCAAAATATAAATTGGATTCCGTGAGAGTGCCCCGGATTATCTTCACATTATCACTGCTCTCTCCAAACAGGCAGGTGTGTCCCACCCCCAACGCCCCATTGTTCCACAACACTACACCTGGCCCAATACAATGACAAGCTCGTTGACCCAGTGTGTGCCTGCCACTTGCACCTGTCCCATATTACCCACAAGGCAAGGTAAAAGGGGGGGGGGGGGTGATTGAGTGACATTTAGTGGGATTCATTGTGGGATTGAGTAAGGGGGAATTGAGTGTGAGAGTTAGAGAGGAAGGGGGAGAGTGTTAGAGAGGTGGGGATAGTTAGAGGACCTGAGGGAGTTAGTGGGGAGAGTTAAAGGTGAGGACGGGTGGAGAGTTAGAGAGAAGGAAGGAGAGTTAGAGAGGAGGGGGGAAGAGAATGACAGACGGGGCCTTCATCATTTCTGGACCCCTTGCTAAAAATCTTTACTGGACTTCGGGAGACAAAATGGTTCCTGGAGATAGGCACAATAAATCCAGCAGTGGGAAGCCATCTTGACGGGAAAGGGCAGCAAGCGGGCTTAACCTTTAGTATCGCTGGTCAGGCTGCCCCTTCTGTCACAACAATTACCCCCATTTATCCAAAAGTCCCAATCGTAAATAAAAGGGAAACGTTTAAAAATAGCTTAAAATTCTTATACTTGCAATTTTGAACACAAAACATACAATAAACATGGGCACTCTTTATATCTAAATACACACTTAATTATGTTCAGTGCTTTAATTTGTGATATACTACAGAAAGTGTTAATATGAAAAATATTATCATCATTATTATTACACTGATTCACTACTCAAAAACCCAGAAGAATTGTCCTTGTAGTGTCTATGGTACTTGCAATGTTGACTACATATCACTACATGTATGACTACATATCACTGTCGTTAGTTCATGTTGGCCCTACATGGGGATGTGTCTTTAACTAAAACACCTCCCTTTATGCACAATGAATTGTAATTCTGTTTCCCCAAACTTCCGTATGATCAATGGTTTTATTTATACAAGGCTGAAGGCTAAGGTTCTTTCTCAGTCTTTACCAGCGGAAACCTGGACACGTAAAGGGAAAAAGTCTCAATAAAACTGTTGAAGCGGAAAGTATCTGGCTAAAAAGAAGGAAAAGTGTATGGTACAAAATGCTTTGCAGTGTCCAAAGTCAGACTGACTATAACATTTGAAATATCATTACCGGTAACAAAATAGATTGTTAAAACTGCAAATTGACATAACACTGTCATGACTCCTATTTTTCATTCGTTGGTCAAAAATCATTCTAACCCCTTCACTGCCAGAGAGGGTTTTGCAAATGCATTCCCATTGTTTCAATTTATTTTTTCTCTTAAAATAGGCACTATTTTGTCGAAATAAAACATTCCTTATTCTGTACTTGCTTTGATTTAACCCACACGCCCAATTCAGAAGAAGACTATGGCTTTGTCTTCTCAAGTAGTACCTTCTGAAAGGGTGACAATGATTCCTCAATAAATCAGTAAAAAAAATTGCAGGGCCTTTCTACATTACTAAACTTTGTATTGTATTGTATTGTTGTGTTGTATTGCTGAACAACTTGAGCGTTGTCTCGCTACATAGAGAGAGATAACTACTGTACATTGGCATTGTTTCCTCTATTGGTAAGATGAGCATGGATATGCTTTTCAAACACAGTGGATGTTATCCACACTCGCATACCCTTGACAGCCGTACCATGTTAATTTCGTCTTCCACAACAAAGCAGTAATAATCGGCAGCTGTAATTCTATGTGAAAGCCACTAATAATTTTTGAGTCTTTATTTCCCAGAAAGAAGTAACATTATCATTAGTCAATATTTCTTTATAAAGGCAGTATATTCGTCTCAGGTATGGGAGGGTCACCTGAACGTTTCGGCTCCCAACGGAGCATTTATCAAGAGCTCTGTTGGGAGCCGAAACGTGAATAAATTTCACCTTTGGATTTTGGAGTGCCTGTCCTGTTTTCTTTTTTTATATATATATATATATAAATATATATTTCAGTCCAGAAAACAAGGCACTCGCATATGTGTAGATACAGGTGGTAGTAGGGGGCAAACTTTACAGGTATCAGTAAGGCAACACATCTGATAGAAGAAAACAGGACAGGCACTCCAAAATCCAAAGGTGAAATTTATTCACGTTTCGGCTCCCAACAGAGCTCTTGATAAAGGCTCCGTTGGGAGACGAAACGTTCAGGTGACCCTCCGATCCCTGAGATGAATATACTGCCATTATAAAGAAATATTGACTAATGATAATGTTACTTCTTTCTGGGAAATAAAGACTCAAAAATTATTAGTGGAGGTCATATCTTGCTGTTCCCGTGGTGGTGATATTCAAATGCCTTTTTTATATTTTCATTTGTGAGTGAGCTTGTTTCCCTCTCCTTTATACTTTTATTAAATGTATACGCTTTTTAAGCTATGGGCTATGCGCTTTCTCTTTTTGTGTTTTATATATATATACATATAATAATTAATCACAAAAGGGATCCCGGAAGCAGAGAAGCGTTCTCGTGTGTTAACGGGGGAAGGGAGCAGAGTTGATTGAGACAACCCTAGGGAGCGATTCATGTCAGTGTGTCTGACGAAACGCGTCAGGAACGCAGCGACGGCGATACGTCATCATTGTGGGGCGGCTGGTTTGTGACGAGCTTCCTCCCCTGCTGCACTTAGCTCCAGTGTTGGTTCAGGTGAGAACCTATCTGGCAGGAAGAGACTGACTACTCAGGACTTCCGCATTGATCACTATCACCTCATCCACGAGGTCTGAACTTTTGGACAAGCAGCTTAAAGCGTTCGTTACACCCTTGCTGTGGAGGTCATATCTTGCTGTTCCGGTGGTGGTGATATTGAAATGCCTTTTTTATATTTTCACTTGTGAGTGAGCTTGTTTCCCTCTCCTTTATACTTTTATTAAATTTATACACTTTTTACGCTATGGGCTGTGCGCTTTCTCTTTTTGCTTTTTTTTGCTTTTTAGATTCCTTTGTATGTGGTTCTCCCATATGAAAGCTGCCATATACCCATTTCAAGCGTAACTATTGGACTGGACACATTTTTCAAAGAGTGGATTAGTATCTGTTTCTTATATCCATTTATTTGTTGTTTCTTCTTTCTACCACATTAAGACTGATAGTTTTATCATAACCTACAATTTTCTTCTTATCTCTTGGCGCTACTGTGTTTTTTGAGATATATATATATATATATATATATATTAATATTATATATATATATATATTTATATATATATATATTTTTTAAAGACATGTATTTGAGAGAGAGAGAGAGCGGTGTTTATTGAAGAAATAAAACATATTGTTTGTTTTAGTCATTGACATCTATAAACATTTATTATTTATTTAGTATAATTAAATATTTTGCTCACTGTTTTGAGCATATTACAATAATTTTATTATAAATGAGTAATACATATTGACATTGTCAATATTTTTTTTATATACTTTTTGATTTAAACAGAGCGATTTGCAGCTCTCTTCTGGTTCATTTAAACAGATTCCCTCCACGGGGTAACAATTAGTATCACTTGTGGTTACACAATCAATTAAAAGGTAAGATTGCATTTGTAAAATGCAAGCTCAATTAGGGACAAGTGCAGTGATTAAGCTATTTAAGTTACAAGCATGCGCCGGCATGTATGTGTGAATGCTAAAAACAAGTTTAAGTAAACATCCCCCAAGATGTATTTTCTTTTCCGCGAGGCTCGTGCATTTTACACTGGGTGGTGCTGAGATAGGTGAGGTCACTGTCTGTGCAGGAATACACGTCCTGGACTTCACAAGGCTCCACTGTGTTGCATTCAGAAACGCACAGTCCCTACAACTCCAGCATCATACTTGGACAAAGCTGCTTTCTTTACCTTTGGGTGGGTTCGGCATCAATATTTTCTTAGTGTGTTAACCATGTACTTGGGCTTAGAGAATCCTAAAAAGTTGGGGACGTTGATCCAAGATAGGGTTGCCACATTAAGGCTTTTATAATACGGGACCATGAAATCCAGTATGAAAGTGTGACGTCACAATAAAGTCAAGAATGATTTGTAAATGCTTCAAGCTGAATGGTATCTCCGGCCTGACCACTCCCTCTATAGTCTTTGGTTTTTATCCTCTCTGCTCTTGGCCCGGGCGGGGAAAGACGAGCACTGAACTAACAAGTAACGGTGGGAGAAAAAGTAACGTCTGTAGGGTGCATGTCGTATTATGAGATGACCAGGCAGTGTCCTAACCTTATTATATTAATAAGTTAGTAATGCGATATCTATAGGAAAAGGTAACTATTACACTCAAGTAGAAATATATTATGTTTTTATGACTGATTTCATTACAGTAATATTCATTTAAGGCATTTCCTGTCTAGGTACTAAAATACGGGACAAATATGCGTCCCGACAACCCTTAATGGGACAAGCCAATGAAATAAGGTACAATCCTGCATTTATGGGACGTCTGGCAACCCCAGTTAAAGACCTAGTTTGATCTCCTGAAAGGTGCAATCTCACATAGATCAAATAAAATGAACTTTTGTAAACAATTTAACAGCCTAATTGGATTCCTTAAATTAATCTAACCATGGTCAAAGCAAAAATCTGACTGATCAATCAAGCATTTTTTTTACCCTTATCCCACCACATCCTTATCAGAGAACCAATAAAGATAAGGATGAGCGGGGACTCTGGCTGTTCAAGCACTTGCTGATCACACACAGTGACATCACACACAAGGGAGCAGCCAGATGACATCAAACCCCTCCCAAGTCTCTAACGTTAAAAAATGATTTAAAATACTTATATATTTCAGATTTTGGTAAAAGATGCACCCCCTTAACTCTATGGGAGCTGGTATGTTTGCAGCACCTTTCGGGTTCCGGATCATGGGATCACTAATGTAGTGATGACATGGCTGCTATCTGCCCACGACGACCGGAATGGAAGAGAAGCTCCTTCCGTTCTGACCGCGATCTAAGCTCATTGAGAGCTGAGGTCGCAATCTCCCATAAAAATGAGCAAAACTTCAATCAAAGACAAAAATACCCAATGCTACATCCAATGTGACAAAATACATATTTAATACTAAATATGTTAGTATTCTCATGAGCAAGGGTCATCCAGTTAAACCCTTTGGCCAAAGCGTTATAAGCCTGCAGCCACTTCAAGGTCCTAACACTACCTCTGCATTGGAGGGAGAATGGCCTCAGTGGACTTGTCCTGCACAGGAACATGGAAAAACCTGCCACTTAAAAGTGGGGTGCGGTGAGCATAAACCCAGGGAGGAGGGGCCACTTCAATAAAGTTGGGGCAATGTCATAAGGTATCAGGGTGCCACTTATTATGATGTTATGATGTTGCCCAATGTCGTAAGGAACTCCAAGGGTTACATGCATCACTGCCATTAGTACACTTTGGTACTGGGAGGGATTGCCCCTTTTACACATCATACCTGCCCCGTTAGAAATTATTGTCATTTTGATGGCATTTCTCCAAGTTTCATTTACTAATGTTGTTTTTTTCCCTATATTTGTACACAAAGGGTGGGGTCTGTGTGGCACTGTACTGAAGGCTTTTTAATTACGTGTAAATGATTAGAAAACTGGAAGTGTAAGCCTATTTTGAGATCTTTCAGTCAGCGCAGTCATTGCAATCAGGACATACAGTGGTTAAAAAGAAAAAAAAAGCGCAAGTTAATGATTGTGGTGAGATTTAACGTTGGTTATATACCTTGCAGCTGGTGTTAAAGCTCAATGCAAATTCTTCATTCTTCTCACTTCAACACCAGCTTGGTAAAAAATGCATTTACAAAATGGAGACAAGTGAAACATGAACCAAGTCTTTTCTAACAAGGGTTATACTAGATAACACAGGGGTTGCCAACTCCAATCCTCAAGGGCCACCAACAGGTCCCTGCTTCAGCACAGGTTGCTCAATCAGTGGCTCAGGCAAAGATGGTACTGAAGTTGCTCACCACTGAGATAGCACCTAATAACCTTCCTTTGTACTACATGTGATTATCAGCTTTTACAGGATGGGCCAGTGTTCCATGCTGATTCAAAGCCAAAGGGGTTCATGCTAATTTGCTGGCAATAATTGTATGCATTTCAATTGATAGCTGCTTACTACAGTGTGCCTATATAAGACATCATAGGATCCCATAATTGGATTATTGGTTTAACAAATGTTAAGCATCGAGATGCCTAGCACATAAATGGCTTAAGAGTAATATCACAACATTCTTAGCAATAAGCCTGTCCAAAATACCCTTCCCCACAAATGCTAGGTTAGTAAATTCTAAAAACTGTCCATTGAAGAGGTTAATTTACTATAATTCTGTTGAATGCAATGGGGAAAGAGATAGGGATTATTAATGGTGATACTCACAGATAAATGGGGATCATGTTTTGAAGCGCTGACAATCCACCGAATAGCCTGAAGACTTATATAAGCAGAACTATATTCCATCAGAGAGCGTGGAACATTTAAAATTCTATGTCAGGTCAGATTGCAGAATACACTGTATTCATTAGTGATTAATGAAGGAGTTTATTGTCAGAATGAGCAACAGTGTTTGTTGGATCGTCAATGGAAAGCCCAAGACGGGTAAAGCTACAGACTTGTCGGAGCCTCAAAACTGTGCATTTCATAAATTTTGCCTTTCAGGAGGGAAATCTATCTTGTTACTTTTCTGTTGTTTTTCTAAGAAATACTACATAAGACAGTTCAACATAGTAAAAACTATAGGCCTTTTAATATATATATATATATATATATATATATATATATATATATATACGCCAAAGAGACCGTACTAGCTGTTTTCGGCCAAAAACAGCCTGAACTGCAACTTTGGCAGGTATAGCATTACCACCTATGTCTTGAGTGAATAGAACATTATGTAAGTGTAGCCACCAGTAGGGACTACTATGTAATTTAAGGGGTTAATGGCCTTAAGATGTTGACTATGCGGGCTCACACAGAGTAATGCCCCTCTCCAATCACATGGTATAGAGTGACTTGGCAAGAAAGAAATCACTCCCTCTCAGGAGTCTAGGTATAGCCATGCAAAGCCCCTGGGCCCGCGGTCTTTGAGGCCCGCTCTCCCCCCCTGTCAGCGGCCCTGCTGACCATCTCTCTCTTCTCCCCCAGATAGATTCAGGCGGGGGGAGGTGATGGTATGTGGCGGCGGGCTACAAGAGTGAAGCAGAAGAGCAGAGGAGTTAGGAGTTGCACGAAGGCAAAGCAGGACGGCTGGGGAGGAGGGCGCCCCAGCGGCCCGACCCGGAAGTCTTTCTTACTTCCGGTGTCTATGCTGTTACAGCGTGCTCCTCCCCGGCCATCCCGCTCTGCCTTCATGCAACTCCTAACTCTGTCTAGCTACGCCACTGCTCCCCCTTTATGCATGGTGACCGTTGACATCACCATAGGGGTGTATATAGTTAGCCCGAAGGTTCTATAACTTATGCTCCTGGGAGATACACTTGGGAGAGCCTCACTGTTAATAATGTAAATAGGTTTCATTGTATAGATATATGTGCTAGGATTGATCTGTCCCTGTGTGTTGTTTTGTAGTTAGGGAGGTGACCTACATAGATGGCGTCCGTAGAAATGGTCAAGATGAATACAGTTATTCATATTCAAGGAAGCATATTCCCGCAAGGGGTTCTCCAGAGTGGAACTTTGAGGCATAACCGGATCAGTCCTACAGGAAGGTCCTGCAGTCCTAACTCTGACCCAGCCTTCCCAGAACCAGAGGTCAGTGTACAGTACTGGGATATTGATCCTGAGGAAATAGATGTCGGCCACAGCCCACTAGGGGGCCACTAGTAGGGGAACATAATGGACGCTATACAGGAGAGGGACAAGTCAGCTACTGTAACTGTAGGGATTCTGCTCGATACGTGCAGGGATTTGCTGTCAGTTCGGGTTTTCCAGGTTGCCTGCCCTTTCTGCTCAATGTGGCCATTTTGGTTACTGGCAGCCTGCTATATAAGGCTGCACTTCCTGGTGGGAGTCGCTGAGCAAGGTTCTAACGTTTGCAGTTCCTGTTGTCTACATTGTCACGCTTTACCCTTATTACTCCTTGATAAAGTGCTTCACAGCGCGAAACGCGTAGGAGTGGTGTTCCCTCCACCGTTTTTTTTACGGTGCACCCTTAATAAATACATTTTTTATTTGCCACATGCCCTATTCCTTGCTTGCTGGGCGCCACACTCATCACTTGGACACTCTACGGATTCTGCTGTAGTCTGCTATGACTGGAGACGCTGTCACCAAATGAAAAGAACCTGAGGATCACCTAAAGCCTGTCCTGTTCCCCACAACATCGCAGATGCTCATCTCTCCTGGACCCTCACAGGTAACCAGCAGCACACGTACCTGTAGCTTAGGCAAAATCTTCCAGAGGGGGGGAGGGGGTAGCAGTGCTACACAATAAACAGTTTCTACATTTTCCAGTGAGTATAAAAAAATCACTTGTGAGCAACCCCACCTTTCACCATTATCACCTAGTATACAGTGCTTCCACTGCAGCAAGGGATTCTGGGAAATGACATGCAAATGAGCACACGGTGTCACCTTTTGCCTGAAATCAATCTTTACATGGAGCCCTTATAAGCCAATTGTTGCAGGGTACATGCAACCACACACGCGGGTTCTTTGGATAAGGCTTGTTTATTTGAGCCTTAAAACATACAGCACACCAAAAACAAATAGCTTCTCATCAGCAAACAAAAGAAAATAGCTTCTTCTTCAGCAGTCAAAACAAAATAGCTTCTTTTTAGCAGACAGAACAAAATAGCTTCTCTTTAGCAGACAAAACAAAAATAAGGCAGCTTCTCTTTTGTATGCAGGAGACAGACAGTTCATCACACATGTACTTTGTAACACAGACCTTACAGCAGTAATCTCTTCAGCATTTTCAATCCTGTCTCCTCACCAGCTCTCCTGCATGTGTGTACAGCCTGGGGTTTTAACACCTTGATTATGCAGCTGGGGTCAGACTAATTAAGCAGCCCTTCTCAACTGAACCTCGTCACTGCTGCACTTCAAGCCTAAACATAGCTTTTCCAGGCATATGGCTGGTGACGTTCATTGACCCTGTCACACTAATGTTCGCTGTTTATTTGCTATATGCTATACGGTGGAGCTTTCTTGTCGCCTTTTTTACCCACCATATCTTAAAATGTGTATGGTATATATATATATACTAGCTGATATACCCGGCGTTGCCCGGGCGTGGAAGGGCAGGGGGCATGGAGTGGAAGGGCGGGGGGGGCCAAGGGGCGTGGAAGGGCGGGAAGGGCAAAGGGCAGGCGGGCAAAGGGCACGGAGTTGCGGGGGGGCAAAGGGCAGGGAGGGGCGGGGGGGCAAAGGGCAGGGAAGGGTGGGGGGGCAAAGGGCAGGGAAGGGCGGGGGGGCAAAGGGCAGGGAGGGGCAGGGGGGGCAAAGGGCAGGGAAGGGCAGGGAAGAGCGGGGGGGCAAAGGGCAGGGAGGGGCGGGGGGGCAAAGGGCAGGGAGGGGCGCAAAGGGCAGGGGGGCAAAGGGCAGAGGGGCAAAGGGCAGGGGGCAAAGGGGAAAAGGGCAGGGGGAGGGAGGGCAGGGGGAAAAAGGGCAGGGGCAAAGGGCAGGGGGCAAAGGGCAGGGGGCAAAGGGCAGGGGGAGGGAGGGCAGGGGGCAAAGGGCAGGGGAGGGAGGGCAGGGGTCAAAGGGCAGGGGGAGGGAGGGCAGGGGGCAAAGGGCAGGGGGAGGGAGGGCAGGGGGCAAAGGGCAGGGGGAGGGAGGGCAGGGGGCAAGGGCAGGGGGAGGGAGGGCAGGGGGCAAAGGTCAGGGGGAGGGAGGGCAGGGGGCAAAGGGCATTGGGAGGGAGGGCAGGGGGGCAAAGGGCATTGGGAGGGAGGGCAGGGGGGGAAAAGGGCATTGGGAGGGAGGGCAGGGGGGGCAAAGGGCATTGGGAGGGAGGGCAGGGGGCAAAGGGCATTGGGAGGGAGGGCAGGGTGGGCAAAGGGCAGGGGGAGGGAGGGCAGGGGGGGGCAAAGGGCAGGGGGAGGGAGGGCAAAGGGCAAAGGGCAGGGGGGGCAAAGGGCAGGGGGGGCAAAGGGCAGGGTGAGTCTTGGACACGTTAAATAACCCATTCCCCTGCGTTTCCTCACCTTGCACCCGGCCGCGCTCCTCTTCCTCCGGGTCCCGGCCGCCCTCCTCTTCCACCTCGGGCTCCTCAATGGAGAGGCCTGTGTGAGGGGAGAGCCACGTGTTCTGTGTGTGTGTGGGGGGGGGGGGGGAGCGCCGGGTGAGGGGAGAGCCGCGTGCTCTGTGTGTGTGTGTGTGGGGGTGAGCGGGGGGGGGGGGTGAGCGGGGGGAGCGGGTGAGCAGGGGGGGGTGAGCGGGAGGGGGGGGTGAGCGGGGAGGGTGAGCGCCGGGTGAGGGAGTGGCCTATGGGTGGTGAGAGCCGTGGGGTGGTGAGAGTCCCCCGCTGACTGTAGCGGCGCCGGGGGGGGGGAGGAGGAAAAAGCGCGGGAAAGCGGGAAACCCGGGGAGAGGAGGAGGTGCACGCGGGTCCCGATGAGCCTCAGGCCAATGAGAGGTGTGCGGGGGCGGGCGGCCCAAGGGAGCAATCTCATTGGCCTGGCCCAAGGTCCAATCTGATTGCCGCTAGGGACACAGGGGGTGACACAGGGAGACACAGACAGACAGACAGGCAACGACACATAGGACACTTTGAGAAATATATAGTAGATATGTGTAACCAGGTCCCCTCTGGTCCCCCGGTTCTGCTGCACCCCCCCTCCTCTTACCTCCGGTGCTGGGAGGTTGATACCGTGTGAGTGGGTAGCCGGAGACTCGCGCATGTGCTTTGGTTCCAGTAGTGGCAGAGACACCAGTAGTTGCATATAGTCAAGTACAGCACCGGTGAGACGCCACGCGGTGACTTCGGCCTGTGGTCTGGGACCAGACCAGCTACGTGGTAAAGACGGTAAGGTGATATTATCCATGCCGGAATTCACCCTATGCGGAGGCGGACGCCATTGCTGAAGACAACGTTGGATCAGATGGATCCTCCTTGTTATTCTGCAATACCCGGTTGCTGGAGCCCCGAGCAGGTACCAACGCAGCCTAGAAATATTGCAAAAGAAAGTATAAACCAACCTCACACTGATGATAGCCATCAAGGTTGAAACATGTCTGTGAGTGGTTTGACTTGCCTTGCTAGTCCCATGCTGTGTTTAAAAGCTGTGTGAACGGCGATGTATTTGCTTAAATGGGTTCCATGTGAATGGATATTCCAGGCAAAAGGTGACACATTGTGTGCTCATTTGCATGTCATTTCCCAGAATCCCTTGCTGCAGTGGGAGCACTGTATGCTAGGTGATAATGGTTGAAAGGCAGGGTTGCAGACCTATCTAAGACATGTGAATGTGCTCACGAGTGATATTTTTTATTGGCTATACTGTATGCTAACGGTGGAGGTTTTTTGTTGCCTTTTTCACCCACCATAACTTAACATGTATATGGTACATTCACGCGCGCACGTACGTACGTCTTCCAAGCCCAAAATAGTGGTGTAAAACTGCATAAAATACGTAAGGATTTACAACGCTACATTTTTAATTGCTGCACCTGG
This sequence comes from Ascaphus truei, assembly GCF_040206685.1. NCBI lineage: Eukaryota > Metazoa > Chordata > Amphibia > Anura > Ascaphidae > Ascaphus > Ascaphus truei. Next base: position 59,403,375 of record NC_134489.1, on the reverse strand, counting down.
GCAAGATAGTAAATACCTCAATAAAAACACCAATTTTTCCTTGAGTAAATCAATCACTTAATAGTTCAATGAGCCTTACCTTGGGCAACATAGGGAAGCAGGGAAAAAACTCATTAGAATAAGTTTTAAAAATACCGATAGGCAGAAACGCAGTAATCTAGTAAATTGCTCTGGTTTTCAAGGGTTTTGCCCGATTTTCACTTTCTTAAATAGCTCTCCCTGATCCGGTTCAATTCTCCGATATGCCCAATGCCGGTTCCAGCACAGACCATGAAATAGAATTTCCCACACAGGTCAGACAATATTAAAATACTCCGTACTCGATAAACAGCATCACATTCGCATGGCAGTGCACTCATTGAAGCGTTCGGTGACCTTAGACGTTTTCAAGAAATTCTATTATCTGAGAGTGTGGAAGATTCTACTTTAACCTGTACACTGCCAGCCGGGACTGCAACGCAGTTAATTTAAATGTTACTGTAATTAATTGCCATTCTGTAATTATCTAGCACCTGCTCTTTTCCTATCTACTATGAATTACTATGCAGCAACCATGCACTGGTGAAGAGGCGCTAGACAGCTTGACCCAGTTTTCTCATTCATTAAGCAGCTTATTCTATTACACGGGACAGTCCCTCCCCTTATACTGTTTTATTCAGAGATCTGGAGAATCGCATGTGCTTGATTTCAAATGTAATCAAGCCAGGCTCATGATGTCCGGGCTCAGTGTACGATGGCGTCTTTTTATTACCATGTGGTTTCATCTTGTGACCCAATGTTTATCTGCCTGCCAAACATTAATGATTCAGTGTTTGCTGTTATGAATCCTAAAATAAATAATGGATACGAGACAGTGTATCACGTCTCCGAAGCTGGCACCCAGATACATCGGAAAAATTTCTTATTTTGGAGCGAGTCAATCCAGTCGCCTACCGACTGAAACTGCCCGCAACCATGAGAATCCCCTCGGTTTTTCACTGCTCATTGCTCAAACCATTTAAACAAAACCCTCAAACCCAACACATCACACCTCGTCCCAGACTGGTAGACAGACAAGAGGAGTTCGAGGTTCAGTCCATCTTGGACTCCGTCTCTCAAGAGGAGGTCTCCAGTATTTGGTGCATTGGAGGGGTTGCTCGAGCATTTCATCTGAAATTTCCTCTGAAACCTTCTATGGATCGTCCGGAGTCTGACCCTGAAGGGGGTACTGCAAGGGGCTCACGGCCCCTCTTCTTGCCGGCCGCTGTACCCGCTTGCAGCAGGGGTGTGAGCACTCCCGTGCCGGCAGTGGGGATTGCACGGAGGCTCCAGTCCGCTGCTGCCGCCGGACCTCCACATGCACCTCCTCCGATGTGCACGCGCAGCCATCGTGGGCCGCCCCTGGTGCCGGCCAGTCATTTCGGGGGCACGCCCACCACCCCACATCACCGCGCATGCCGTGTGTCACAGGCGCACGCACAGAGCCCAACACCTAGCCACAATTGTCTCCGGAGTAATTGCACACCTGCCTTGCACCGTGCCTCCTCCTTTCAGCGCTCCACATATCTCTGACCTCATCATTTGGGGATTCCTCCTATTGGCTCCTGTTTCTCATATATACTCAATCAGCCCTATGCTGATTGCTGAGCATAGACTTTGTTCCGTGTGCTTGCTACAAGCTGCTTGCTGTTTTGCTGTTTTTGCCTTTGTACCTAGACCCGAGCCTTGACCAGGATTCTGACCTCTGGCACCCTTGGACCTCGGCACGTCTACCGAATCTCTCCTCTCTCCACTCCGCGACCTCGGCTTTGGACTCTGACTATTCTTGATCTCTCCAATCCTGACTATGGCAAGTACCTCTACGATCCCACACTCTCCTACCCTGACCTGGCTAACCAACACCGACTCTGCTTATCGGACCTGCCCTCGTGGTTGTAGGGTGGCAGTTTCATATATCCCCACCTCAGCCTCGCAGTCTAGTCCGGTTTGTGGTGAGCTCGTCGGTGATGGGCCAATCCAAGATGTGGGAGGCGACTGTGCCTCTATGCCAGCCCACAGACGAGGCCTTGCAGTGGAGTGGGAAATTCAAACCGGCCAATAGTAATTGTGCCTACGGTATTTATACTCTGCAACGGGTACTATAGCCATCCTGATATCTCCTGCAGAAATACAGTAGGTGGCTCAGAGTCGGAACAAACGTTCAGCTCTCTGAGGCATTGTTCCCCAGACCTGAGTCAGTACCACTCCCCACTCCCAACAATGACTAGAGCACTTCATCACCCACACCCTAAATAGCAGGACCCTGTCTCTTTGTGTGCAGGCTGGTTGAGTGAATTATCCAGCCCTGCACACAAAGACAGCAGCAAAACATGTTCAACTTAATCTACACAATAACATACACAAACCAAATTACGTTAAGCCCAGGGATACTGGGTTAACCCCTGAGTATCCCGTAAGACAGGTATGGCCAATGGCCGGGCTTAACCTTTATTAATATGATCCGCATTGTCCCATCTATCATAATATTTACCTGAATGAACATCAAGGAAACTAACCACAGTGTCACTCATCTCTGGATTGAATACACATTTTTTTATCAATAGAGTTAATGAAGGAGCTAAAATCAGAATGTACTGTAATTTTGGGAGTCCCGCCAAATCATAAAATTATCATCGATATAATGCCCCGAACAAATAACATGGTTAGCAAAAGCTACAGACGGGTAAATTAATGATGCCGCTAACTTAACCCATGTACATGTTGGTGTTCCTGTGTCCAGTTCTGTTCCTGTTTTCAGTCCTGTTTCTCTTGCCTTGACCTTTGTAACCGTGACCCCGGCTATGCTGCTATCTCTTGCTCTGACATTTGGAATTGTTATCCCGACTTCGCTGCCGCACCCTGCCCACGATCCCATAACCGGACCTGACCATTCTTGCCTGTTGAGGCATCAGTTCCCAAGTCAAGGGTCGGTTACTATACTCCCTACCTCTGCCTTGTGGGTCTGTCTCCGGGACTGCAGTGACCAACGTTACACTTCCCACATGCATTTACTCTCAATTGATACATCTAATATTGTTACGGTAGAAACTGGTTCAGTTTAATTGTTACTCAGTACAAATACAAGTCGTTTTTGCCCCCTATAGTTATAATAGATGGATTAGTATATATGTAGGAATAAGGATGAGGAATAAGGATATATAAATAGTTTAAATACTGTACACCAATGTTGTCTTTTTCTCTTTTCCCCTATGAGGTACATCATATTGGGGAATGTTAAGAATGATATATTCCTCCTTGTCTTTTTTTTGCAGTTATTTTTCGCTGTTAGTTTCATTTTGAGAGAAGGTTTTGTTCCCGGGTGGGAGGAGCATCATTTTGATAGGTGTTTTTGGTGTCTAGTACTGTATGTATCACTGCTTTCACATTTGTTACTGTTGAACATAATGTTTTAATATGAACAAGATTGGCGTGCTTTTCTCCGTTAGTGAATGCAATCTAATAAAGCCTTCTCCTAGTCACATTCTGATGAATTTGCTTTATTGTTTCCTGATAAAGTACTCCCCATCCTGCTGGAATTTTGACAGTGCTGTCTAATGAGTGTCAGGGTTTTAGGCATGGATGCAGGTTCTCTAGCCTCATGGACTAGCTTCGACCATCTGGACGTGGAAGACATTGTGCAAACCAGGGACCCCCAATCTTTTTGTGCCGAAGGGCACACTTGAGAGTGCATCACAGACTGGAAGCAGCAATCAATTAACACACACACAAAATACACTTACCTTGAGTGAAGACCTCCAGCACGAATGAGAGGCATGCATCAGCTCTCAGCGGTGAGCTACTCACTGGCAGCCAGCGTGTTACTGGTAGCTCGTGATCAACATGTTGGAGACCTCTGATCTATGTTTTAATAGAACTGGTTGGCTAGTCAGTCGCCGGCACCAGGGACGCAGACAGCTTTCCTGGGTTCCCGGACTACAGTATCCATTACCCCCTGCCCCCCCAGTGTCAGCGGCCATGTGAGACCCTCCTCTATCTCTCACGCCATCTCTCCCACACCTCTCGCGCTTAGGCCCCCATTTCTCTCTCCGTCATGCACCCATTTATCTGTCCCTCATGCTCCCACCTCTCCCTCCTCACCTCTCTCTCTCCCTTGCCCCCACCTCTCTCCCTCACCCCCCATCTCTCTCCCCCTCGCCTCTCTTGCCCCTCAAGCCCACACCTTTCCCTCCCCTCCCCTTTCCCTCCCCCACCTCTCTCTGCAATTTGGAGCCATGTCGACACTGTTTTGGCTGTGTTGATGTAATTGACCCAGTATTTGCCAAAATAGTCCAGTGCACTTTGCAGATGAGGATCTTTCCAGAACCGTTGAAGGATGCAGACGTCATCTTGTCTATAAAAAAACTTAATTAGACCCCAACTGCATGGCTAATTTCTGACCCACATCAAACCTTCCTTCCCTAGATAAGGTTATTGAGAAACTGGATGCAACCCAAATTGAACCGTCATTCAACCTATGTTATTTATGACCCCTTCCAGTCAGGATTCAGAATGACTGGCTGAAGTCACATTATTGAAACAGCTCTAGTTCAAGTGCATAATGATTTCCGAGAAACAGAGGTGACTGTTCGATCTTAGTTATCCTTGACCACTGCAGTATTTGATACCATGGACCATGAGATTTTAATGGAGCACCTGGAGGATTTCTGTGGACTGGGTAGCACAGTTCTCAGCTGGTTCAAATCTTTTTTCACTGGCAGGTCACAGAGAGTATTTTCATTAGTATATTCCTCTACACCAGGGAATCTGTCATGTGGAGTGCCACATGGTTATCTTATCTCCCATGTTGTGTGCAGTGTACTTGCTACCACTGGGTGACATTATCTGACTACATGGCCTGGGCTATCACTGTTATGCAAATAACACTTAAGTCTACCTGCTTTTTGAGATTGGTACTAAGGACCTATTATCAGTCCTCAATGGATGTCCAGCTGAAATCCTTGATTGTGTGAATGCCATTTGGTTGAGGTTCTATCCTGATAAGACAAGTCTGATGACAACTACTCTTCAACTACGTCAACCAACTGGCCTTAGACCGAGCTCACACTGTCTGCTACCTGCTACCTGCTTCCATGCGCGCCTCCGCCGCGTGCTCCTGCAGCCCAGCGATCTGTGATCATCCCCAGCAGACACGGGTGAACGGGGGGGGGGGGAGCGGGGGCACAGAGTGGCTTTGTGTGTGTGTGTGCGTGTGTGCTGAGAGGGGGGTGGGGTCCAGGGAGAGTCAGAGCGGGGTCCCCCGTACCCCTGTCCCCACTGCTGAGTCTCTGGTCAATTTCAGCAGCTAATCCAATTAAGCATCTGGACATTGATTGGCTGCTGAAATTGACGTCACGCTGCTGGAGCCGGAGATCACAGTTTCAAAAGACTCCCGCGACGGCAGCAGTGTCGACGCCGCACTTTGCAGCCAATAGTAGTTTCAATACTGAACACTACCATTGGCCAGTGAAGAAGAAGAATCAGGCACACGGTCTTAATCATCAATGAAAATGAATCATCATTGATGATTAAGACCGTGTGCCTGATTTTTCTTCTTCACTGGATCACTTTGGGACATCAGGAACTCCCCAAAACCAGCGCACCGGCGGTTAAATACCCCACTATCATCTGTTTGTTTGAGTGCGTGCACTACCATCATTCCACTACCATTGGCCGCCAGGACTCTGTCACGAACGCGGGCGTGCATGTCGTGTAGCGCGCTGTGAGAGCGGGCCCTTAAGCTCAGGTGTTCTCTGCTGCTAAACTCTGACCATGTGAGGAATCTAGGTGTTGTCCTTGATTGTGGCTAGACACTTAAACATCAGGTGTCAACCGTGATCAAATCCTCATTCCTTCACCAGAGGAAGATAGCCATGGTTAACCCCTTTATTACCCCAGAGGATTTCCTTACTTTGATTTATGCCTTTGTGTTCTCACACCTGGGCAACTGCAATGCACTTTACCTGCGACATCTGGAAACAGAGCTGCTCTGCCTGTAGCTGGTGCAGAATGCTGCAGCAAGGTTAACTAACCTGACCCGTTCTTGCCACATGGCACCTGTTCTCCATTCTCTGCACTGGTTGCCTATAAGGCTGCGTACATGGTTAGTGCGTCACGCACACCTGTAGCCGGAGAGATTTTGAGTCCTGTAGGTAGACGCGATGGGGAGGCATGTCGGGGGGCATATTCATCACGTCACGGAGCTGGTTTGTCCTCATTGGGTGAACCGCTCACGTGATCCTGCCGTCACGCTAAAAAGACATAACTTTGTCTCCTGTAGCTTCACTCTTCCCGACGCTCACGTGCACATGCACGCGCGCACACTACGCCCGATCCCATTTACTTATATGTGTTTCATTGCACAGCTCTCGCAATCAGCATGGACGCGGCCTTAGATGACAAATCTGTTACAAGTCTGGCTTGCTGACATTCAAAGCGCTACATAATCAGGGTCCTAGCTACCTGACAGAGCTCCAGGTTCCCTTCACTCCACTCGCTCACTTTGACCTTTGACCTTTGGTGAAGGACTCTTGTCAGTTCCCAGAATCTCCCTGACTTCTTTTGGAGACAGAGCTTTCAGCAATTCTGCTCCTACTGTTTGATTTCTCAGCCCTGCAGTGTCCAAAATAATTCATTCTATGTTCTGTCCATTTTATATTTTTATCTTGAGTTTGCTTTCTTTTATAGCTTTAAATGTGTTCCTTTTATTTTTTGTTGCTGTTAGCTTTACATTTGTGAAGAGCTTTGAGTCCCATCAGGAGAAAAGCGCTATATAAATAAATTTTTATTATTATTATAATTATTATAATTATTATTAATAATAATAATAATATAAATCAGTGTAACTAGCACCAATCAGTTTGATGTTTTTCATTTACACCTTGAGGATGTTGCTGTGTCTATACCTAGAGAAGGAGGAGGGAAAGTTGGTTGTTTCCTTGTTTTAAAGTGATTTAGGCAAAGACTGAATAACATTTTAAAAAAAAGATCTTTAGCAGGATCTGTGCATGGGGATTTGAATATTTTTGGATAGGTAGCTACAGTAGGTGGCACTGTTGTTTTAAGTTGTTCTAAATGCATGTTGTGAAATCGACTATAGGTTTAGGTGAGAAGTATCTATGTATTTCTTTTTGCATTGAGGTAAAAGCTTTCTTTATCAATAAATATAGTAGGGGCTTTGATTAAGGATGGCTCTGCTTTATATGATAGTTCCCTCTCTTCTCCCCTTCCTTTCTTTCCTTCTTTCTTTTTGTCATTTTTTCCTTCTTTCTTTTTCCCGTTACATCCTTGTCACAAATGTCTCTACATTTCTATTTTTGAGTAGTTCCAAAAAGATTTAGCCTTTGGCTTTTGCAAATGTCGCTTAGTAACTTTCACCCATTTACCCTTCATTGCTTTTTCTCAGTTACGTATGTTCTCCGGCGGCGGAATCATCTGGAGGCATTTCCCCTGCATGCTCGCGTCAAAATGGCTCAACGACGTCAAATGGTGTTGCGTTGCCCTGACAATGGGACAACACATGATGTTGCGGTGTCAGGAGACATCATGTTTTCATGGCAACGTGGCGCAGCAGGGTGTCCTTTTGTCATGGCAATGTGACGGTGCAAGGGTCATGACGTCACGTGATGCCCCGTTGTCATGGTTGACGCCATTTGACATCGTGGAGCCATTTTGACAGGAACATGCAAGGGGAGAGATGCCGCCGGAGAAGTCAGTGAAGACTTCCGCCGTGCTTCTCCCCTGCCGGCCCTCCTCTGCCACCCTGCTTCATGCTCATTCCTGACGACGCTCCAACTCTGCCCTTCCCCCAGAGATTCTGTATCAAAACCCGCAGCCTGGGGATTAGCATCCCAAACCCGTAGTCTCCAGGTTAAACCCAGAGTGGTGGCAACTCTGCCCCTAAGAGAAGCAGTGCATGCCATTGTATTCTGTATGTTACTGTCCAGCGAGCTGTTACATTCTAAAACAAGTTCTATAAATGGTTTTGTGCTTTCAGTCTGCTCTAAGTTAAGTGCACATTGCTAGGTGGGACTTCACGTTTGAGTGGCCAGAGTATTTATTTCCGTGGAGCAGAGTGGGTCAGAATTTGGCTAAATGTAACCTTGCTAGGTAAAGAACAGGATTTGCTCGCTGGAGCATTTTATCTTGCCTTGAGGCTGTGCTTCTTAGGGCTGTTCTATAGAGGGTGCGCTTGCTGCGCCGTGCGCGCGCGGCAGTTATAGTTGGCTGTGGTTAGTCAGCCTTCCTATAACAGGACCGTGCGCGTACGGCAGTGAGCGTAGAGCCGGCCGACAGGGGGGAAGACTGGGAAAATGAAGATTTTGTGCTGCTACTGCCGCTGAAATGTATGTATATGTACGCACATACACACATACACATATACATACATTTCAGCGGCAGTAGCAGCACAAAATATGTACACACATACACATATACATACATTTCAGCGGCAGTAGCAGCACAAAATATGTACTCACATACACATATACACAAACACACAGTACCTCACTGTGTCGCTCACAGCATACACACAAAAAGTGTGCGGCACGTGCACGCGCGTTTGCACAGGTACGGCCGCACACACACTATATTACGGGCCTAAGAGGAGCAATCCAAGAAATATCCTACGTGTGTTTTTTTATTTTTATTAATCAGTTCCGTAGTATTAGATAATACTTACTACATTTTTATTTTTTCATTCAACTCAATGAAATTGTTAGTGAGTTTTAATATACTGAGAAGCCTTTGATTTCTATAGCTGTTTTAGCTCACCTCCCCAGCAGTGCAAAATATTTGCTAAACTTTCCTGTTTGTGATCATTTGTTTCTAATGTTCCCAGCATTTTGAGCTGTAAATTGTAACAATAGATAATGTTAATATCAGGATACATTGTAGCTGCTGAGTTACACTGACTGAAGGTTTAATTGAAACTGAAAGGCGGCGATTACATGAACCCAGGGAAGCAGGATCTTTGCTGATCGATCACAGGAGAACGAATCGATCAGTAGCACAGGTAATTTGTTTTCAATAAAGGTTATCAAATGCTGCATATATTAATACAAAACAAACATTTTACAAAGCATGAGTATGTCCAGCCTTAGTTACCCTACTAAGGGGCCTATGCAGAGAGCAGCAAATTTAAAAATTGGCGAGGGTAATAAAAAGTAGCTTTTTTGGAGAGTTTTATTCTCCATATGCAGAAATGTGCGAAATCTGCAATTTATAGCATGAAATCGCGCATTTTTTTTTCCTTTCCTATAGCCGGCGAGCTCCAGCTTCTTGCCAACTTTTGTTGGCGGAGCAAATTGTAGAAAATCGTGCAATTTTATTGGCGCGAACAGCCGCTAGATGCTGTTCGCGCCTTTCTGAATTAGGATATTTTTAAAACTGGCGAGATGTAGGTTCTCGCCAGCCGCGCGGCGAGATTTACAAATAGAAAAAAAAAATGGCACGTTTTTCGTAACTCGACATTTTCTGCTGTTTTCTGCGCGAATTTCTCAAAAAAATGGCGAGATTTACTTTAGCGCTGCTCTCTGCATAGGCCCCTAGGTCTTGACACTGAGCCAGTGATATGTGATACAAGAACTTGTGATTAATAACAGCAGAGAAGACTTTAGCAAAACAAAGCTTTCATCATGTCAAGTGCGGGCCGCTGTGCATCATGGGAACTTTTTGCTGACATATTTTCTGTAGGATGCAAGCTCAGCTGGTACAATATATTAAGAGACTGTTTCAGCATTGTATGGGTTGGCATATGCCACCTATATATACTGTAACAAGGTTATGTTAGGTGGTAAAAATGTTACAGAATGCAAAACAGAGATCCCTTCCTTAGAGCAGCATACCCTCCTCAGAAGCCTATATAACTCCAATATAATGTTAGTATCTTCCCCTGAGCGGGTCCTGTTATTTTTTTAAATGTTTTTTTTTATGTTACCACAGTAACGTTTGTGCTGCACTGGACTCTGGGTAAGGCTGAGTCCAGGGTCAGCGCTTAGGCGCTGACCTGTGCTGAGGCGCGCTGACGCTTGTCAGTGAGCCCCTGTAGCTGCAATGAGAGCGGCTTTAGCAGGGGCTCGCGCACGCTTCCGCAGGCGTGCGGAGGCGTAGGTCTTATACAATATTTAGTTTTTCGCGCTCACGGGAGCGCAGGGCCGGTCACGTGAGCGGTTTGCCCAATGAGGGCGAACCAACTCCGTGACGTCACTGGCCCGCCCCCCGACACGCCCCCGGATGGCGCGCGGACTAAGGCCAGGGAAAGCACCCGCTTTCCCTCAGCCTCAGCGCGCCTCTGCACGGATGCAGTCTCTATGGACTCAATTAGGCTTCATTTAAACCTCTCGGGCACTTAATATTTAAAGTGCTCATTGTCACGGTAACTTATGACAAGATATAACAAACACCAAATATCTGGGTTGAACTGAACGAGGCTTAGATATAATAAAATATATTTATTCCTTAAAAAGGTGAACACAGCAATATAGTACAATTAACAAGCAAGAAGGTAACACTTACTTAGGGTTGGGGAATGGAGAAGTATCAGCTAGCAATTCTCCAGCAATCCGGTGACATTGAAGATGAAATCAGAAGAACAAGAACTGTAGGGTTGACACAGTTTATATACCTTTGTAACCCTATTCTTAACATTGAATACAGACTATTGGTGAACAATTATCTGTATCCAATCCCTAATGTGGAAACACTGTTTAACCCATGCCCCCCAGCTAGTTAGCCCATGCGTACTGGGACTCTGAGGGTCTTATTTCTGTAGCCCCATAATTAAATCAGGGGCTACGACCAGTCTACTAGATGAAGTATCTGGCAGGATCTTCATTGTTTGTAGGTGTAGATATAACACTTACAAACCACTCCAGTTTGATGCTTCTCCGCCCTCAGGTAAACAGTTAGAGTGGCAGAGTCTTTTGATCAGTACTTGGTTCCTAGACTTTGGGTCGCCCCCTGACCATTTGCATTCCTTTGTATGAAGGAATCTGCGCGGGTTTTTATCCCCGCCTTGGAATACAATATTAAAGTTAAAACACAGACATATTAAAATATCCGGTTCCGTTACGTCCAGCGGGTCCAAACTTTCCAGATCTTGTGTGTGTGTGGTGCAGACACTGACATTATAATGAAACATGGGAACAGGGGAACATACATTTTCCTGACATGACAAGGTGTAAGCCACATTCCTGGACCGCAGTCCAGTTAACCCCTTGCCTCCCTGTTGAGGTCAGGGGGTGGACATATGGGGTGCAACCCCTTTAATACCGGGCCAACCCCCCTCTCCCTCTAAACCTCCCCTTCTTAATGGGTGACCTGTGCCCACTGGCCCTAACGGGGAGTGGGGCACTGCTGGCATCCTTAACGAACTCAGTCTCAGAGGGATAGTCCTGACGTGAAAGTCCATCAGCATTGCTGCTTTCACTCCCCTTTTTGTGCTGAATAGTAAACTCAAACTCTTGCAAGGCCAAGCTCCACCTTAGCAACTTGGCATTCTCCCCTGATGCCCTCTGCAGCCAACTCAGGGGGTTGTGGTCTGTGAGGACAGTGAAAGCCCTTCCATACACATAGGGCTGGAGTTTTTTGAGTGCCCACACAATGGCCAAGTACTCTTTCTCAATTGTGGCATAGGCCACTTCTCTGGGGAGTAGTTTTCGGCTGAGGTACACCACAGGGTGCTCTCTACTGTCGTCCCCCACTTGGCTCAACACAGCCCCAATGCCATAGTCCGAGGCATCAGTCTGTATAAGGAAATATTTGGTATAGTCCGGGGCAGCCAGTATGGGGGCCCAGCAACTGCAGTTTTCAGTGCCTGGAAAGCAGTTTCACAGGCAGGAGCCCAGGTGATAAGCACAGGCAGTTGCTTCTTAGTCAAATCAGTCAGGATTTTGGCCACGGCGCTGTACTGTGGGACAAACTTCCTCTAGTACCCTTTGGTGCCCAAAAATGCCATTACCTGTTTCTTGGTTTTTGGAACAGGCCACTGAACTATGGCTTCTACCTTGGCTGGCTCTGGTTTGAGGTGCCCTCCACCCACCCTGTGCCCTAAGTACAGGACCTCTGCCATCCCTACCATACACTTAGTGGGTTTCAAGGTAAGCCTAGACTTCCTGATCCTATCCAGCACCGCAGCTACATGTCCTAAGTGGGAGTCCCAGGAATTACTAAAGATAGCAATGTCATCTAAGTAAGCCCTGGCATAGCTCTGCATCCCTTCCAGTAACCTATTGACCAGGCGTAAGAAGGTAGCCGGGGCATTCTTCATCCCACATGGCATCACCAAAAACTCATAGAGGCCACTTGGAGTGATGAATACTGACTTCTCCCTAGCCTCCAGGATCAGGGGGATTTGCCAATAGCCTTTGCTCAAATCCATAGTGGTCAGATACTTTGCCCCCGCGAGTTCATCCAGTAATTCATCCATGCGGGGCATGGGGTAGGCATCTGACACCATCCCAGCGTTGAGCAAGTGGTAGTCCACCCAAAACCGGGTGGTCCTGTCCTTCTTAGGGACTAGAACTAACAGGCTTGCCCAAGGACTCTGGGATGGAGTAATTACCCCTAGGGTCAGCATCTCCTCTATCTCCCTTTCCATACTGGTCTTGACCTCTGCTGACACTCTATAAGCGTGCTTATGCAGTGGCTGCAGATCCCCTGTGGGCACTGGGTGTTTTGTGAGATGTGTGGTCCCTGGCATGTCAGTGAAGAGGGCCCTAAACTTAGCTAGCATGTCCCTGGCTTCTGCCTGCTGCCTAGCACTCAACTGTGCCCCTATCTCTACCTGCTCCACAGTGTTTCCCTGCCTAGCCTCCCCTAGGAGATCAGGCAGAGCATTGCTCGCCAGGTCCTCCAGCAGTGGGCTATAAATGGCCATTACTGCTCCCATACTCGGTGCTCTGTATTCTTTCAGCATATTGACGTGATATGTCTTATGCCTCTCAGGCTCTACCTGTAAAACGTAGTTGTACTCATTCACCTTTCGGATAACCGGGTATGGTCCCGACCAGGCAGCCATCAACTTGTTCTCCCGAGTGGGTTTGAGAACAAGCACCTGCTGTCCTGGGATGAATTCCCTGCTATGGGCATTCCGGTCATACCATTGCTTTTGCTTGGTCTGAGCGGCCCTGAGGTGGTCCTGGGCCTCCATCGCTACTTTCTGGAAGGGTTCCCCTATTATCGGTAGGGGCTTCAGGGGGGCCTTCACACGGTCGCCCGCCTTACCCACTCACTGGCAGGTATCACAATAGCGGCAGAAATTGCCCACATCTCGAGATGCCCCCGGCCAGTAGTAACGCTGTAATAACCGGGCTCGCGTTCTGTTGACCCCCTGATGTCCCGCTAACGGAATAGAGTGAGCTACCCGTAACAGTTGCTGTCGGTACCCCTGGGGCACTACTAGCTGTCGCTTACCAGTCAATCCCTCCTCTATCCCTGGGTTCCCTTCTTCTCTATACAGGAGTCCCTTATACCATAGGCAGTGCTCAGTGCCTTCCCCTGCCTGAGATTCAGACGCCCAAAGTCTCACGCCGGCCAGGGTATGGTCTGTCTTCACTGCCTCCCTAAACTGGGCTCCTAATTCTGGCCACCCCCAGTCATGTCATTGTCCGGAGAATGGGGAAGGGTGAGGGGAAACAGTAAGTCAGTCTGTGGTTGCAACTGATCCTGGCTTATTTCCCCGGGCTCCTCTGCGCCCTCCTCTAACGTTGGTCCCAAAGGCTGGGGGACTGGCACCGCCGCCATTGCCGCTGTCTGGCTCCGGGTAACCGCCGCCACTGCAGCGGGTTTGGGCACTCGGTCGTAGGTGCAGGTCATCAGACCCAGATCATTGCCAAGAAGAACTTCAGCATCCAAACCGGGTAAAACCCCCACCTCCCGCACACCCTGGCCCTCCCCCCAATCCAAAAAGATTCTGGCCACTTGCAGTAAACGTGGCTCTCCGTCGGCCACAGTGATCTGTATCCCAGGGCCTGGGAGTAATTCCTCTGGCCGGACCATATCAGCTCGGACCAGGGTCACTGCAGCTCCTGAATCCATCAAGCCGATTGCTTGTCGGTCACCGACTGTGACCGGGGTGAGATGTCTGCTCTGGCCGTCCGTCTGCTGCAGGTCCGCGCTGAGATGTCCTCCGCTCCTGGCTGTAGGCACCGATGAAACCGGGGCAGGTGTGGCATGGGACGTCTCGCTGGGAGTTGGTTCCATGACCGGTCCGGAGTCTTTGGTGGAAGCCACCCGCACGCGGGCTACCGGCTTCGCAGCTGGGGTGTGTTGCCCCTGATGGGGTCCGCTGGAACGCAGGGGTTCCGGGCAATCTGGTCTGATGTGACCAGGGTGGTTGAAGTTGTAGCACCGGCGCTCGTGCCGGAGCTCCCCCGCTTTCGGTGGACTGCTGCCCGCAGGCGGCCTCTGAGTCCATTGGTGGGTATTGGCAGACTTTTTGGCCGGTGCCGCTGCCACCGCCGCCTTGGCTACTGCTGTGGCGGGCATCAGGGCTCGGCTGGCCACATAGTCGTCTGCAAGCCTCGCCGCCTCCTGGTAAGTCTTGGGCTTCTTGTCGTACACCCAAGCCCTCACTGCCGGCGGGCACGGCTGTATGAGCTGCTCCTGAAAGATGAGGTCCAGCAGGCGGTGGTAAGTCCGTGCCTCATAGCCCTCCACCCAGCGTATCCCATACAAAGCCATGTGGGTCACGTAGGTAACATAGGACTCCAGGGGCTGCCTCTCTTCCTGCCGGAATTAACCCCGGTAGGCTTCAGGGGTAAAACCGTACTGAAACAATAACAGTTCTTTCAGGTGTTCATAGTCATCAGCATACTCATCTGGAAGCGCCATAATCATCTGCTTAGCCAAGCCGGACAGTAAGGGGTCCAAACGTGCAACCCTATGCTGGGGAAGCAATTTGTACCGCTGACACTGTGTCCCAAAGTTCTTTAGAAAACTGTCGATCTGATCAGTACCTTCCACGAACTTGGTGAGACTGTGCTGATCCAGTTTGAGTTCATCTTTGTTGGGTTGGACAGGGGGGCAATAAGCGGGTCTGTTCACTGCCATAGTGATAAACTGCAGCCGCTCCTCCGGTGTCCCTCTGTCACCCCACGCAGTAATCAGTGCCAACATTTCAGGGGTGAACGGACTGGTAGCCGCAGCAACCAGTACCCCTCCTGTTGCACTGCTCCCGGGAGGTGCACTTGTTCCCTCCACGAGATTCCGCCGCCCCGGCACTGGGTTCCTTCCCTGATTTCCGGGTGGCTGTATAAGGGCAAGCTGAGCTGTATCCTGAGGCTCTGCAAGCCGGGCTTCATAGTCACTGATTGCGTCAACCATGTCTGCGACCTCCTGGTTCTCATAGGACAGTCCATATTCACGGCACTTGTCTTTTAGCTGAGCTCGGGTCCTCATGTTGGATGAGTCTTCAGCCTCGCTCATGGTTCACGGTCGCAGCAGTGAGATGGTGTTACAACTTGTGTTGCACTACTGTGCGTTCAATATCTTTAGTCCCAGGAACTCGCAATTCCCTTCGAGTTCCCACTATATTACAGGGTCCCGCAGTACACTGTAATACAGGTTCAGTTCAATCCCGCCGCTGCCACCAGTTAATTATATGCTTGTCACGGTAACTTATGACAAGATATAACAAACACCAAATATCTGGGTTGAACTGAACGAGGCTTAAATATAATAAAATATATTTATTCCTTAAAAAGGTGAACACAGCAATATAGTACAATAAACAAGCAAGAAGGTAACACTTACTTAGGGTTGGGGAATGGAGAAGTATCAGCTAGCAATTCTCCAGCAATCTGGTGACGTTCAAGATGAAATCAGAAGAACAAGAACTGTAGGGTTGACACAGTTTATATACCTTTGTAACCCTATTCTTAACATTGAATACAGACTATTGGTGAACAATTATCTGTATCCAATCCCTAACGTGGAAGCACAGTTTAACCCATGCCCCCCAGCTAGTTAGCCCATGCGTAGTGGGATTCTGAGGGTCTTATTTCTGTAGCCCCATAATTAAATCAGGGGCGACGACCAGTCTACCAGATGTAGTATCTGGCAGGATCTTCATTGTTTGTAGGTGTAGATATAACACTTACAAACCACTCCAGTTTGATGCTTCTCCGCCCTCAGGTAAACAGTTAGAGTGGCAGAGTCTTTTGATCAGTACTTGGTTCCTAGACTTTGGGTCACCCCCCTGACCATTTGCATTCCTTTGTGTGAAGGAATCTGGGTGGGTTTTTATCCCCGCCTTGGAATACAATATTAAAGTTAAAACACAGACATATTAAAATATCTGGTTCTATTATGTCCAGCAGGTCCAAACTTTCCAGATCTTAATGCTGGAACTGGGACATCATATGATCCGAGTTTCAGCCTGCTGCGTCCTTTAAAACCGGAGATACACAAATACCACTAAAACCGTTTCATACTTTAACACAAAATTCTCCGGTGTGTGTGTGTGGTGCAGACACTGACATTATAATGAAACATGGGAACAGGGGAACATACATTTTCCTGACATGACAAGGTGTAAGCCACATTCCTGGACCGCAGTCCAGTTAACCCCTTGCCTCACTGGTGAGGTCAGGGGGTGGCCATATGGGGTGCAACCCCTTTAATACCGGGCCAACCCCCTCTCCCTCTACGCTCATATTTTCAGAGCAGAACATTGAATTTGAAAAATAAAAACAATATTGGAAAGTGCAAAAAGAGATTACTTAAAATGATTTTAAAAAATCCATCAGTACCAAACTTTTGCTCTTTTTTTTGGCCATTTCCAATGCATATGAAATATTGAGTGTCCAGGAGGTTGAATTGAAGCTCTCTCCATGGTTACATTATACTCTAGAGATTAAGAAAATCATGATTGTCAACACTAAAAATAAACATTAAAAAAAACCCCAGCAGGACATGCTTGGGGGGGAAGATACTAACATTATATGAGTTAAACTCACATAGACTTCTGGGACTAATTGCTGTTTTAAATTATGAATCATTGATAGGTCTTCTGTGCATCTGTTTATGTCAAAAAAGGGCGCTCATAAGACATTTTAATTAACATGGACAGAATTCTCTTTAAACAATATGAAAAGAAAGCTTTTGTACCATTGACATTTTCCTTAATAAATGTTTTGCTTTGAGATAGATCCGATATGTAATATTAATGAGCTTTGCATTATGAATGCACAAAGTTATAGCTGCACTTTCACACATAGGACAATATAATTCTCTCTATATATAAGGTTTATATCATTATCATCAGCCCATGTTGATGACCAGACATCCCGGTTTAGCCGGGACAGTCCCGTTTTTTCCCCTCTGACCCACAATCCTGACTAAATGTCCCACGCTTGCGTGATGGGCGCTCGTCGTCCATGCGTGCGCAACATATATCCCGGTTTGTTCCGGGACAAATATGGTCGCACTAGGTTGTAAGTCTCCTCCACGTTGCACAACAAATTCTGATTTCATCCTCCCATCTTACTTTTGGTCGTCGTCTTGGTCTTTTATTCTCTCTTGGAATCCAGTCAAGTTTCATCTTTGTCCATATATATATATATATATATACATATATTCAAGTATTTATACTTTATACTCATTACCATATATGTTTTGTCAATTTGATGTAGCATTGGGCACCCGTGTCTTCTGTTGTACGTATACATTTGCCACGCTCAGTAGCACTCATTTTGGCATAATTATATATTCATGATGTGGTGGATGTAGGAGTTTGAGCTATCTGGGAATGTGTGTTAATTAATTTCTGACTGGTAACAGTCTCTGGAGGTTAGGTGGCACCTCTCCCCAGAGCTCGCCCCTCCCCACCTTTTTAACTTGGGAGGTTCTAGCAACTTGCTGAAATGGACAGGACTCACAGCAGTTCCTTCCCCTCATACAGAGGTAACAGGAAGGGTTCACAGTTTTAGTGTTAGGACCTGCATTTTTGGTTTACCTTGACGTTGGTATGCAGGCTTACGACGTTTTGGCCAAAGGGTTTAACTAAATAACCAAGTTATTACTATTATTATTCAAGTATTTATACTCATTACCATATATGTTTTGTCAATTTGATGTAGCATTGGGCACCCGTGTCTTCTGTTGTACGTATACATTTGCCCCGCTCAGTAGCACTCATTTTGGCATAAATATATATTCATGATGTGGTGGATGTAGGAGTTTGAGCTATCTGGGAATGTGTGTTTATATATATATATATATATAAAGGTCTCCACAGTGATCTTCCAGGTACTGCAGTTGCAAGCCTCTCTTCTCCATGTTGCTCCAAGATCTTACTTTCAGTCGTCATCTTGGACTTTTCATTTCCTTTGGAATCCAGTTGAGTACCATCTTTGTCCAACAATGGTAAATTTATTTTTTACGGCCCACCGCCATTTTAATTTCTTCACAGACTTGATGATATCACAGATTTTGTTTGCTTCTGAACCCAATTATTCCCTTTCCTGTCTCTTCTGGTAATACCCAGCATACAGTACATCTCTCCATACTTCTTTAACTTGTCTTAAGTTTCGCCTCACTAAGGAGCTTATTCTATATCCACCAAAGCAGCAGAAGGGACCGTTTTGAAGAATATCCCCCCGGGGACCGAACCATTGGGCATATGTGTGCATTTTGGACCTAATAAATCCCTTTTATGTGATAATCCCTCATGCTGTGCTGTATACTGGATCTCTAGGGATCCTCACACACTATCTGCTATTATAATAATGACAAAAACACAATAAGAAAGTAATAAATACACCTTGTGTATTCTATATAGATATAGAAGAATGACCTAGGCGCAAATGAAAGAACAAGGGAGGGGGAGGAGAAAAAACATAGGGTAGTATGTCTAATCAAGCGTCACAAGCAAATGGTGAGAGATACACTCACCCTTAGGTGGTTAATATAAGCCTTTATTCACACAATTGGGATCTGGAACTCTGAAGTTAACTCAAGAAAAGATGTCAGTTGTTTTCTTTCTTGCTTGAATTTTGATCTCAGATGAAAACCCTATCATGAGGATTGAGAGGGAACATATATAGCGCAACACAGTTTTATTAAAAAACTCATAAAAAACACAAGAATAAAATACTCACACTCTGTAAGTGTAAAAACGGACAGTTAGAGAGATTTTAACCAAACTGAGTCTCTCACATTCAGTTTGTGCCCCGACCCGCTGATGTCCAATAGTATAGACCTGATTTGGAGTCCTTTCCACAGCGTTCTGCTCCGTGTATCGGCGTCTGACCACCGCACACTTCCGCGCCACGTGCTCTGCTCCAAGTCTCGTGAGATTTCGCCAACTCCGCTCACTCGCTCCGGAGCTTATCTCAGCCAAGGGAACTCCTCAGCTGGGTCTCTCTCCACGTCTCGCTTCTCACTGTGTCGCCGCCAACAGTAATCAAGGGACGTGGCACAAACTGAATGTGAGAGACTCAGTTTGGTTAAAATCTCTCCAACTGTCCGTTTTTACACTTACAGAGTGTGAGTATATTATTCTTGTGTTTTTTATGAGTTTTTTTTAAATATTTACCACCTAAGGGTGAGTGTATCTCTCACCATCTGTTTGTGACGCTTGAGTAGACATACTACACTATGTTTTTTTCTCCTCCCCATCCCTTGTTCTTTCATTTGCGCCTAGTTCATTCTTCCATATACTTTTCTTTTAGGCACTTTCTGGGGTCGTGGACCGTGTTGGCTGCATTTGTTTTAGGGACAGGTAACTTTGGGTGCACCTCCCCTTTATTAAATAGTATTGGTTGATGTTGTTTGCCATTGACATTGTATACACTGTGGTTATATGCACAATAGGTAATTTTCACTTTAGCGTTTAAAGTTCGTCTTTCGTATATATATATATATATATATATATATATATATATATATAAAGAAAAATCACAAAAAAAGCCGCTGCCTTGGATTGCCTTTTTAAAGGTCGCAAAACATTAAATATACACTGGCGACACACTTTATTCGAGCTCGGCTAGTCCCACGAATTCGGGTATACCCGGGTGTATTGGGATTTGTGACTCTTTTCTGCCCGAGTGCATTGAGGTATTTTCAGGCAGGGATTGAAGCATTTTATTCCCGCTGGCTGCAATACTGCACAGTATATATATATATATACTGCATTACAATTCATGAATTTATGCCATCTGGTAGACACGCGAAGCATTGCAGCCTATTAAATCTTAATCATTATCATTTAACAGATCAGCCGCCCATCAGCCAGGCATGAACCCAGGCTGGGAAGGCAAACGCAACGGGGCTTGTCAGAGGTGAGGAGCGGCGCATTCCAGGTATCTGCCAGGTACATACTGGGTATTTGCTCGAATAAAGTGTGTCGGTGCAGTAAAAGCAGGTTCTTCTTTAGTGTTGCAGCATAATTTAGATAAGAACAGAATTACTGTACACCCCGTGAAAATAGTTGCCAAGATTCAATATAAAAATGTGTTTTGCTTTTTAAATCAAGTTTCTGACAGCAACGATTTAACATCAATTGTCAAATTAACATAAACAAAACAGCAGGAGCTTTCTGGCTTCCAGCTAGTTATATTGGAAACTATATAGCGAATACTGAACCTGTCAAAGATGCATACCTCACATCGCTAGGTGGTACAGAAATGAGACACGAAAAAATGTGTTTGTGGCAATAATCAGCCTACGTATGAATGTGAGTAGCACTCTTGCACTATACATCCCACCATACAGCTTTAGTAATGTCTTTAGGAAATATGCATTAAAAAGCCATGTGATATGGGGAAATGCTCCCATGCCTTCTTCAATTAGGGCATATGCCTTGCATGTGATACCCTGCCTGCTTTCTATAACAAGATGATGACATTAAATGACTGATGTGTATATATATATCTAAGGTCTGAGTGTGTAAGTGGTGGCTCTAATTAGGGGTTCACTGCAGCGCTGTGCTCAGTTTGCTGAGTTAATGGGGCCAGTTTGACATTACTGGTCTAATGTGCTGATTCCCTGTTGGAATGTTTGTGCCATGAAAACTGTAGGGATGATTTTCAGAGAGGTTCAACTCAGACTACCTAAGGATCTCTTTAATGTGCATGGGCTCAGAGCCTTGCAGCTATTAGATTGATAAGTCTACAGGCGAGAGTCTCCCTTTGCCCATACCTATCATTTACTTGCTGCTCTTCTCCCCATTGTCTGCACTTTATTTTACACTGAATTTTAATTTTGCTGCGCTACAATGTTGATGCTATAAATAAAATTATACATACCGCAAATATAAATTCGTCTTTTGGGTTCACGGATAATGCAAACGCGTACGTAACTAATAATATCTCCTGATTCCCTCAGGTTTGCAATGAAATTGTCAAATAGAGAGGGGTGATCTGGTACACACTCAATACAACAATATTAATATAACTTGCCGGTGCCCATGGGCCAAGGGGGATTGTCCTGCAAAGTCCCCAAGAAATCACATAGGTAGGAAAGAAGGTCCAGGCACTTGGACCATAAAGTCCAACGTTTCGACTGCGTATAAGCTCTCACCTTGATAAAGACTGCTTATACGCAGTCGAAACGTTGGACTTTATGCTGGATTAAATATTTCTTTATTTGCAAAGACCGAGTGCCTGGCCTTCTTCCTTGCAATGATATTGTAAAATTGTGAGTTATTTTTTCAAACAGTTGTTTAAAGGAATATTACACATTTGCTTCAAACATGGATGCCAGGGGTTCTAAAGCAACAATTCCCTGACACCTTCTGGCTCATTCACTCCCCATTCACCTTATGGACAATTCTGGCCGCGGAGGGTATATTATGGCTTTGCACTGCTTGTTAAAATGGGCCACTGTATTTTAACGTCTGGTACAGACTTGGGGAAGTTGTGTGAGGAATGTCAGTGTTTTCTACCCTTATATTGTTTTCCACAATAACTTTTTTTAGGGAATGCATCTATAAAGGCCCATTTGGAATATGCATCAATCTACCGACCTATTGCAGATATCTTAGCCCTAGTCCAGTGTTTCCCAACTCCAGTCCTCAGGGAACCCCAACAGGTCAGGTCTTAAGGATATCCCTGCTCTAGCACAGGTGATGATTGACCCACCTGTGCTGGATATCCTTAAGACCTGACCTGCTGGGGTTCCCTGAGGACTGGAGTTGGGAAACACTGCTCTAGTCACATAGATTTTAAAAAAAATGCTTTTTTGTTTTTAGAAACAATCTTCACTTTTTCCGGTTTGATCCCAGTCCCATTAATCGCTGTCAAATTGTTGCATAAAATTGTTTTATCAAATACATTTGAAATATGTATGAGAGAATTTTATATACATGGCTAAAAACAGTCTAAAATCCCTGCATCGTTACACTCGCTGATATAGACAAACAAAAGAAGTGCTATCAGTGATAATGTCACCATATATCAAATATAGTAAAATGGTGAAGATATAAAGAATTTGAGGTGAAAATGGATAAAATCAATATTGCAGCTCTAACCTTCATAAGGACTGTGTGTTCAGTCTACTTAGGTAATTGAAAAGGGTCATAAGTTTGTAGAGCGCAAACCAATATGCCAAAAACAGAAAAAGAGGTCAGAATGAACTCTGCATCAGTAAGATGTTATCCCTCCTTGTTATCTCTACTGTGGCTGTCTTGCAGCTCACTCAAAGAAAAAAAAGGCCATTTATAGTATAGCATGTAATGTGCAATATATTGAAAATAGTAGCATGTGACAATCCCACTCATATTTTATCAAAACAATGTAGACTCTTTGATAAAGCGCTGTGAGAGCGCGAAACTCATAAGAGGGATACTTCACCTTCTCCTGTCCATGCTGTTGTGTGTCCTATATCAATAAACCTCATTTTTAATAGCAGATTTATTACCTGGTCCCTGCTTTCTGATTTGCTGTGCTCTTCCGGTTCCTTACCTTCGTGGATTTATGGGAACTTACCTGATGATGTAGTCAGGGCCTGTTTTACCAGTAGTTCGTCCTTAGACACTCACCTTTTTGCCGCCACCTTCCTCCTCCAGCATCAAATGACACCGTGATGTCACGTGGCCTCTAATGACGCTGCAACATCATGTGGTGATATGTTGTCATGGCAATGTGTTGTCATGGCAATGCGTTTCTATGTGACATTGCGGCATCAAATGACGCATCTAAGCTGGAGGAGGTTAGCAATGGAGCACCGGCCTTTCCTACATCTTCCTGAGGTGGGAAATGGAAGCGGCGGGGCGCCTAGATGCCGCCCCCAAATTTTCAGCCGAAGTCACAGCTGACAGCGATGGCGCAGTCCACACCTCGAGGCTCCGATCTCTCTTCTCCTCCAGCGTCTGATGTCACCTCAGATGGTTGTCACATCCGGTATGTGCACCCTGTGCTCAGCTGACACCTCCATCTCCACAGGCACCACAAAGCTCTCCGCAAAGTCTGAATCAAGACTCGATGCCTTTCGCGGTAATGATTTATGTCTTGTATAAGGCTATCCATTGATGTTGATTAGCATTCAGACCAATTGATTCTATATTCATCAATATTAAAGACAAATGTCATAAATTCATTGTCTGATCTACTGTAACGCAATATTCCATAAGCAACAATATATTACAATTCAATACATAATAACTCTTAATACAAAATAAACATCCTTTATACAAATATCATTAAAAATTAAAACAAACAATACTAAATAGTCTAAAACAATTAAGGTTCTAAATGTTCTAACTAAATATAAATATATCTGACATTAAAATTATTATCTAAGGCAGGGATGTGCAAACTTATAATTAAATGCCAGGGGATCGCGTGAGGCCTCTGCAACGTCCCTTACCTAGTCTTCGGCGACGCGTCGCCATGACATCACATTGCGATGGCAACGTGACGTCACGTGACCCCACGGTATCATGTGACGCTGGAGACAAGATAAAGAGGGGAGCACGAGCAGGAGGTGAGAACAGGCAGGGGGGCGCAGGGGGAAAGTTTGAGCACCCCTGATCTAGGGAACCTGATATGTGTCTTCTAATAGAACCACATAGATAGAAAGAGAAAATAGTATTAGTTCAACATATTAGAATAATATACTTTAGCAGAACATATTATAACATAATAGAGAAGTAGCAAAACTAACTTACCTTCCAGAACTCAGAGGGACAAATTACAATTGGATAATGGAACATAATATACAGATGTAAATAAAAGATGGATAACATTATAATAAAAACCATTAATAAAAACTATTTGTAAAATATTAAAATGTATGTTACATCTGTACATTATGGGATGGTGAAACAAAAATGGAGAATACAATAGGACTCAATTTACATAAAATCACTTAAATCTGCACTGAGGCCCCCTGGAATTAGGGTCCCCAATTTGTATATCCAAAAAGTCTCTCTTTGAATTAATTTCTTATCTTGGTCACACCTTCTCCAGTTTTTCTCTACCCACTCTATATCCCAATCTATTTTAATCCAGAGTGGTTTCCATTATGATGGCTAGAGAAATGTCTGGCTATACTGTGTTGTGACCTGTTTCTTGATATCCTGTACATGCTCTAAAATCCATGTACGAAGAGGCCTACTTGTTTTGCCCACATATACACTCCAATAGGTAGACCACAGATTTAGTTCTACAATTAATGTAGTGATTGATGCTACGTTGCTCTCCTTTTTTTGTTGGAAGTAAAAACAACATTTTCTGAATGACTAGAAGTACATGCCGTACAACTGTAACATCTATAAAAACCTGTAGAACAGGGGAGTAGAAGCACACACAACCCTAATAGTGTAAAACCTTTTAATAAGAAGTAATAACATAAAAAGTAATAACCAGATGGATGATAAAAAACAGCATGAAGTGGAGTTGGGGTTGCCCACTTCATGCTGTTTTTTATCATCCATCTTGTAATTATATAACTTGTTATATGCTATTACTTCTTATTAAAAGGTCTTACACTCTACTCCCCTCTTGTACAGTATCCAATTGGAATATGGGTTTTTTTGAAACACCTCTCTGAAGAAGGCTGCACCAACCCCTATTGCGGACTTTCCTACATTGAACTAAATTATCGAACTCATTATTCCAAATATTGTTCTCTTCCCAACAACAAATTGGCATAGCTCGGTGCAAACCTGGACCCCATGGCGGTTTCTCTAGTTTGAAAATAATATTTGCCATTGAAATTGAATTTTTTTTGCTTTAGTATAGACTGAATACCATTATTGCACTCACTGCAGTATTTTTACCTCATTTAGATTTAATTCCTTAAAAGGAGCAGTTTCCCCTAAAGCAGGGGGAGGCGGGGGGGGGGGGGGGGGGGGAGGGGGTGGCAACACCAGTTCTGAAAGTACATCAACAGGCCAGGGATTTGGGATATCCCTGATTCAGCACAGATGGCTCAATCATTCTGATTAAGACACGGATTGAGCCACCTGTGCTGAAACAGGGATATCCCTAATACCTGTTTGTGTCCCTTGAGGACTGGAGTTGCCACCCCTGGTCTAAACAATGTAAACCTGTTAAAGGCATTCATTCAGTTTGGATGCACCTTTCAGTTGCCTTCAATGAGAGCAAAGTATTGTAAATAGTTTTGTTACCACTTGTCTCAGTCAGCAATATGTGCCGTGGTGGTTATTCATGGTAAATTATCATAGGGTGTTAGCTGTTCCTGAGCCTGACCATTTTTCTTCACAATATTATGTTCCTGTTAAAACGGCCAGTTCTGCATAAACATGACTGCTAAAAACATTTGCCTCAAGTGTGTGAAAAACGGATACACAAAAATCTTACATCTGACGGAGAAGCTAAATGTCAGAATAATGAATCACTGCAAGAAAATAGAACGCACATGCCCTCTAAGGGGGCTGTCAGGAAATGTAATTAAACTCTATACACACATCACACTTTTCTCTGCTTCCTTTTCTTTTTCTTGAAGCCCTGTAATTAGGTTCCTTACTGATGCTGATCTGTTAGCCAGAATGTTTTATAGTCCGACTTGCTGGATTTCATGGACAACGAATATGTACAATATATATAATATATAATATGCCTGTATCTCATACCTAACTCTCTTTTATCGCTGGGCTGAACCACTCCCCATATCACAAACTGATGCTTGTGTATTCCAGAATGCCCCGGTTTGCATTACTTTTAGTACAGTCTAATATCTGCCATAAACAGTTCAGAGTAGGAGGATAGTGGGTGCTCCAATAGTTCCGGAATGCAATATAGAATGTCAGTGAATAAAACATATGAGTATAACTCTTGCATGGAGTGGGTATAGTGTTGTGTGAGTATCCAGTGTAGAACAATAACAGACTCTCCTGAAGGAAACAGTCAAAAATGATAAAAAATCACCTTGCTGTAACCTCATTGGAGAAAAACATAAAAAAACACTGTAAATAATAAATGTCAAAAACTAACAATAAATCCAGAATTGTTTTCTTCTTGAAATGAATCTTACCCACTCCTAGAGCCTCAATGAGTATATTTCTGTCGTGTCCAGCCGCTGATAAAGATATCGAGATAGCAACAAAAAAAGGAGATTGCAGCGCATGGAGCTAGGTGATATAAATATGAAAAATGTATTGAATAAACAGCATCACCCAAAGGAGGTGTAGGTCCTCCTACGCGTTTTGCACACAAATGTGCTTTATCAAGGAGTATGGGGTTGTTAACCAGGGACCCTCTTTATATATACTGAAGAAAAACAGCTATCAAATTTCACGCTGAAATCAGGTTTGCGCAGGGTGTCACAGCGGGTGTGCTCATGCACACCCACGTATGCGCGCACGCCCTTCAATGGGACTGCCAGGGACCCCCGCTGTTAATCCGATGGGCCATTAGTCTCTGCAGAAATGTCACTGAAATGTTGAAGCATGTACCCAGCATGTACCTGGGTCTTTTTGGTAATTGCCACTGATTTGTTTTAGAATAACCGTCGGCACTACAGTATATTACATCCTAGTGCAGGTTGTTTATACATCCATGGGCCCCCCATGACAAATCCCCTAACAAACATCAACAGAAGACAAAACATATACAGTATCACAAAAATCATCATATCTCCTACAGATGTACATCGTAATGTATAAATCAACATTGAAGCATGATGGAATGATGCAATTAATATTTACACATAATTCATTGTTAAAAACAATTGTAGAATTTTTTATTTATACATCCACATTTCTACTGTTAATATAATACACCTCCTAAGGGTGAGATAAAATTGCAGGATGCAGGAAAATTCATGGTTATATAATCTACATAAATCTTGTTTTTGAATACAATTTTAAATTTGATTAAATCTTAATTCTCAAAACCTCATCAAATCTGATTCTAAGGAACAAAATGTCTAAATATTTGTGATCTAAACCATTTATATAAATGCACCAAGGACAAAGGGAAAAGGAAGGGGGGAGAAGGTGCGGTGCGGGAAGGGATGAGAAGTAAGAATAAAGGCGATAAAAGCTACAACATTTATAATGCCGATCTCTATTATAAATAGTAAATATTATTTAAAGCTCCTTAGTAACCTACAATGACACCCTTCGATTTTGACACATATTTACAACATTTTCATTCAGGGATTCAAGTCAAAAAGTGGCTGAGGTTCCATTTAATATTTAGACCACAGGGAGAACAGGTCTTCAGCATACTGCACCGACACACTTTATTCGAGCAAATACCCAGTATGTACCTGGCAGATACCTGGAATGCGCCGCTCCTCACCTCTGACAAGCCCAGTTGCGTTTGCCTTCCCAGCCTGGGTTCATGCCTGGCTGACGGGCGGCTGATCTGTTAAATGATAATGATTAGGATTTAATAGGCTGCAATGCTTCGCGTGTCTACCAGATGGCATAAATTCATGAATTGTAATGCAGTATATATATATATACTGTGCAGTATTGCAGCCAGTGGGAATAAAATGCTTCAATCCCTGCCTGGAAAATACCTCAATGCACTCGGGCAGAAAACAGTCACAAACCTCAATACACCCGGGTATACCCGAATTCGTGGGACTAGCCGAGCTCGAATAAAGTGTGTCGCCAGTGTACAAATCCAATAAGCCTCCCTATAATAATAAGCGGTCCAAAAAGATTGAGTTTGTTTCCTCCTCGTTCCTTTAGTGTAACTTTCTCAATACCTTTAACAGTTAAATTATTAGCACCCCCAAGTCTACACTCCGTAAAAATGTTTTGATACGGGATGTGAGCATTTTTTCCGCACCCACATGTTAAGAAGTAGATAACATATTGTGTATCACTATGATACACAATATGTTATCTACCTCTTAACGTGTGTGCAGAAAAAAACGTATGTAGGACGAGCTACCAGAGCTCTTAAAACAAGAGTTATGGAACATTTGAGATTAATTAAAAAACAAGACTGTTCAGATCCCGTATCAAAACATTTTTACGGAGTGTAGACTTGGGGGTGCTAATAATTTAACTGTTAAAGGTATTGAGAAAGTTACACTAAAGGAACGAGGAGGAAACAAACTCAATCTTTTTGGACCGCTTATTATAATAGGGAGGCTTATTGGATTTTTATGGTGAAGACATTGCATGTTTTTGGCTCCTGTACTTATTACACAGGTAGTGTTGTGTGTGTGTGGTAAGCAGAGTGTATAGGTTATGGGACTCATATTCCACAGGGATTGCTTGGAAGTACCTTTGTCTCCACGAGAAGAGGAACAGTCGTACCTATTTAATATCCACAAAATGTTGGGGGGTCTGCAGAATTCCTAGCCCATAAGTGTGCATCACAGAATCATAATGGAGTGCTGTAACCTCAAGCCATAATGTTACTGACACAGGTTATATATATATATATATTTTCAAAGCAATTATACATTGTGTAGCTGAGTGTGTTGTTGGCCTTTATTATCTGTGTCTCAAAAGCAGCAAGAGGATGGGATGACTTCACTGTCACTATGGTAATAGGTGTCACAGTTTCTGTCTTCACGTGGAGCTGTGGTAGAAACTGCCAAGCACAGTCTGTCACACGAACTCTGCAACAGACACAAAGACACAACGCATGCACATCGACACATCGCAATACATAATCCTCAATTCACACGTATACGGCACGTAACCCCTTCACTGCCAGTTCAGACGATCCAACATTTTGTGGATATAAAATAGGAACCACTGTGGTTCCAGCTTACCCCGCACACAAAATAATTATGTGTACTAGGTACAGCTGGTCCTACAGGAGCCACAAGCATGTAGTGTACTTGCCAAATAGGTACAGTTGGAGGGTATGGCAGTTTGCAAAGCATAACCCCTAATACACTGGAATATAGCATTTAACCCCTTTGGTGCAAGCTGATCCTCGCTGGCAGTGAAAGGGTTAAGCACCTGTAAGACCAGCTGTACCTAGTACACAGTAAGTTTTTGTGTGTGTGGTAAGCTGGTACTTCATAGGGATTGCTTGAAAGCACGGGTCCAGCACAAGTAGAGGAACCACAGTGTTTTATATCCACAGCATGTTGGAGGCTCTCAATTTGCAGTGAAGGGGTTAAGTGCGGTATGCCAGTGAGTTGAGGATTATGCATTGTGATGTGTTGTTGGCCCTACTGGCTGTGTGCTGGCGTTGTGTCTTTGTGTCTGTTGCAGAGTACATGTGATAGACCAGGGGCACGCAAACATTTTTGGCGGTGCCAGCCCTGCTTTACCTCCTCTGTTGGCTGCCCCCCTCCTTACCTCGCGCGGTGTCAAATGACACCACGGGGTCCTGTGACATCGCGTCACGTGACCCACGGTGTCATTTGATGTCACGTTACCAGGGCAACCGTGACGTCACATGACCCAGCGGCGTCATTTGACACCGCGTTGCCATGGTCACACGTCCTGAAGCTGGCTGAATCCCTGTAACTAGAAGTTGCAGAGGCCTTGCGTGGTCCCCCGGCATTTAATTTAAATGCCTTGGGGAAGAGCGTGTCACCTCAGCAAACCGCCCCTAGTTTGCCCACCGCGGTGATAAACTGTGCTTGGCAGTTTCTACAACAGCTCAGCTAGGAGACGTAGGAACTGTGACACCTTTTAACAATTAAGATTCCCCTCAAGGTGACTGTACTGAGCTATTATGAATGAGAACTGCAAACCAGGACTAGCAGGGAAAGAGTTACTACAATCTAGGTTCCTACGACTTGGTGCCCCAGCCATTGCCAAACCAATTGCGTCCATAGTCAGCTCCCTAAGACCTGGAAAACTACCAGAGTTGTCCCAATCTTCAAAAGTGGGGACAAAAACACTGTCTCAAACTACAGGCCAATCTCTCTTCTCCCAATACTATCCAAAGTCATGGAAAAATGTGTCCACTCCCAATTAAGCGATTTCTATACCAAGACAAATTTCCCTAGCCAATTCCAATCTGGCTTTCGTCCCAAACACTCCACCGTAACTACCCTGCTAAAAGTTTGCAATGTAATCCAGTGTGGAATGGAACGGGGACAACTCACTGGTGCAGTATTCCTAGATTTTGCAAAGGCTTTTGACACAGTTGATCATGCTATCCTGCTTATCAAACTCCAGAGCTCTGGAATAGGGAAGCATGCTTTAAACTGGTTTCAGTCCTACCTGTCAGGAAGATCCCAACATGTGTCCATCTCAGGCTCTAACTCCAACCCCCTGGATATCACCTGTGGTGTCCCGCAAGGCTCTGTTCTGGGGCCCCTACTCTTCTCAGTGTTCATTAATGATCTTCCCACAGCTTGTAAGGAAGCATCAATACACATGTATGCAGATGACACAATCCTATATGCACACAGCCATAGCCTCTCTGACCTTCAACACATACTCCAGTCTGACTTTTTGAGACTCGAAAACTGGATTTCCCAAAACAAACTGTTTTTAAACACTGACAAGACTGTAACAATGGTATTTGGGACCAAGACTAAATTTGTAAAGCTTCCAGTGACTGAGCTCCTGATTAGAACCAATGCTAACACCACCCTAACACCTGTCTCTAGTTTTAAATACCTGGGCTTATGGTTTGACTCCCACTTAACATTCGGGATGCACATTGATACCCTGACAACCAAGACCTATGCCAAACTAGGGGTACTTTACAGGAACAAATCCTCCCTAAGTCTCCTGGTCAGAAAGCGTATCGCACAGCAGATACTAATGCCAATTATTGACTATAGAGACATAGTATATGGCTCGGCACCTCAAACCCACCTTAGCAAACTTGACACCCTCTACAATTCAATTTGTCATTTTGTTCTCCAATGCAACTACAACACACATCACTGCGAAATGCTCAAAGAACTAGATTGGTCAACACTAGAGTCTAAGCGCAAAGTTCACCTTTCCTGTCTTGCCTTTAAATTCTTCATGGGCAAGCTACCCAGCTACCTGAACAAGCTCCTCACCCCTACTACTTGCAGCACTTATCACCTGAGATCAGACTCCAAAAGACTGTTCATGGTCCCAAGGCTCAACAAAGTATCCGGACGTTCCTCCTTCTCCTACCGTGCACCCCAAAACTGGAACAACCTACCAGAGACTCTCACATCCACCACCAGTTTAAGTTCTTTCAAATCTAAGGCTGTCTCACATTTTAACCTGGTCTGTAACTGTTTCATATGCTCATAATATATATTTTCTTTAACTGTGCACGCAATGTCTTGTATATAATGTATACGCTGTTCATTTATGTAACTGTACTTGTAACCATGTATTATTTGTTTTACTCTGTGCCCAGGACATACTTGATAATGAGAGGTAACTCTCAATGTATTACTTCCTGGTAAAATATTTTATAAATAAAATAAATAAATAAATAATTTTGAACATATATAAAATCTTATTATTACCATTTATTTGTATGGCACCAACAAACAATGTGGGGGGGAAGGACATTAACATTATATTAAAAACCAGGCCCCTTCGCCTTTGCAGAACTTCTGCGTGTCTCCGCCATACCCTTCCACCGGTCACAGGTAAGCCCACGTGGGGGTAATGTCGCACTCTTCCACACTTGACTCTGGGCTTCTCCTTCTGCTGTGGCCCTCCCTGTCCTCCAGGTCCATACTTCCTTCCCCCCCCTCCCCAGGCCATTACCTCCTTCTCTGCCCTCAAGGCCCATACCGCCGTCTTTCCCTTTCCCCCCAACTCATACCTTCTCTTCCACCCCCACAGACCCATACATTCTTCTCCCAAGGCCCCTACCTGCTTCTCCTCCCTCCCGCAAGCCCACACCTTCTCTCCTACCCTGGGTACCCTAATGTGGCGTGAGATGGGGTAGGAGGTTTGTCATGGGCCCAAATATTTCTGTTGATGTCACTGACAAAGAGAGTACATATAAGTTAAGACAAAATGAGACAGTAGGAAACAGGTCCCTTCCCCAAGGAGCCTACAATCTGAAAGCCTCTTATTTTGAAGATGCTTGATACAAAAACATCATTGTGGCAATAATGTGCCAATGACATCCCACATATGCATTGTCTAATTAATTAAATAATTAATTATTTAATTAGATATTCCATTATTAATTCATTAATTCTGTTGTGCTATGGAACTTAAAAGATGAGGTAGTAGGCTAGTTTTAGAGGGACGAGAAAAAGTTTGTGAAACCACTTAGGAGTTTAGCATATTTCAAACCTAAAATTTTATTAGATCTTAATCTAAGTCCTAATAATAGATACA
The DNA here is from genome assembly GCF_040206685.1 of Ascaphus truei. Classification (NCBI taxonomy): domain Eukaryota; kingdom Metazoa; phylum Chordata; class Amphibia; order Anura; family Ascaphidae; genus Ascaphus; species Ascaphus truei. The sequence goes on along the minus strand of NC_134489.1, from coordinate 59,370,725 downwards.
GATAACCTGATCAAACAAATAACACAAAAACTTGATACTTTTTCAACATTTATTTATCCACAAATGATTATACCTTCAATATCCATGTGTGAAAAAGTATGTGAACCTTTAGATTCAGTACCTGGTGGCACCCACTTGAGCAGCAATAACTTCAACTAAGCGTTTTCTGTAACTGTTGGTAAGTCTCTCACACCAGTTTTAAGGAATTTTGGTGCTGTCCTCCTTACAGAACTGCTTCAACTCAGTGATATTTGAGGGCTTCCTTGCATGGACAGTTCACTTCAAGTCCTGCCACAACATTTCGATAGGGTTTAGGTCCGGACTTTGACTAGGCCATTCTAAAACAAGGATTTTTTTATTCTTTAGTCATGTGTAGATCTGCTTGTATGTTTAGGATCATTGTCTTGCTGCATGATACCCGTTTGCTTCAGCTTCAGCTCACGGACAGATGGCCTGACGTTCTCCTCTAGAACCTTCTGATACAATGCAGAATTCATGGTTGTGTGAATGATGGCAAGCTGTCCAGGTCCTGAGGCAGTAAAGCAGCCCCAAACCATCCCACTCCCACCACCATGCTTGACAGTAGGGATAAGGTTCTTCTGTTTGAACACAGTTTTGGTTTTCACCAAAAAAAATGTTTCTCATTGAGGCCAAAAGTTCTACATTTCACTTATCTGTCCAGGGAACATTGTTCCAGAAGTCATCTGAATCATCTATGTGCTCTTTGGTGAACCAGATGGGAAGCAATGTTCTTTTTATAGAGCAGTAGTTTCTTCTTGGCTATCCTCCCATAAACACCATTCTTGTTCAGTCTTTATCTGATAGTTGAGTCATAAACACTCACATTAGCCAAGGCGCGAGTGGCCTGCAGATCGTTGCATGTTACTCTGGGGTTCTTTGTGACTTCCTGGATGATTTGCCAGTTTGTTCTTGTAGAGATTTTGGTAGGAGGACCACTCCTGGGTAGAGTGACTGTGGTCTTGAACTTTCTCCATTTGTAGACAGTGGATTGGTGGTTCCCCAAATACTTAGAAATTGTTTTGTAATCTTTTCTAGACTGATGAGCATCAATAACTGCTTTTCTGAGGTCCTCAGACGTTTCTTTTGATTGTGGCATGACATGTTTCCACACACTTGTACGGTGAAGGCCAAAATTACATTATATAGGGTGGGGCCTCCCAAACTCACACCTGAAGATCTACCAAATTATTTAAACACCTGATTCTAATTATCCCCTTTAATTTAGATGATAAAACCAGGGATTCCCCTACTTTTTCACTTGCCCTGACTCTTAATTACTCATTGTTTGTCTAAGTCATAAATCATTTTGTTTTCAAAAGATATGGAATTGGTTAATATAAGCCCTATTGGATATTTTAGAAAATACTTGTTTTGATTCAAAAAGGTTATTATGGCAAAACTATGGAATTTCTGTAATTATCATTGTGGTTCACAAACTTTGTCGTCACTGTAAATATCATTTTTATTTCACTGCAAGCAATGTTCCATATATCAACCTGTGCCTATGTATCAAATGCTGTACCTGTTATTTGGGGGCTATATTTTGTACCAGCTGTACCTTCTTCTTTCAGTGTATTAAGGCTAATGGGAGTTTTATTGCCCAATAGCTTCAAGCCTGGAAGATTTAGTTAATTAGATCAACTATGAATTGATGCCACACATACTACAAACAACAAGAAAATATTAAATATTTGATATAAAAGTGAAATATTCACCCTATTGAGCATACATATAGAAGGGTGTACTAATCAACATGGTATTGGTAAGATATTACGCTATGCATGTGTAGCCAGGTCACCTTTTTCTCCCTGGAGACCCCCCTTCCCTGGCGCAGCTCGATCGCGGGTACTGAAAACCCCGACGGCTGCTTCCAAGGGTGGGGGCTGGAGCAGGGAGCAGCGCGGCTTCTCCTGCCTGCGGCCGGTTGCCGGGGACGCGATCGGGCCGTTGCTAAGGCCGCGATCGCGTCTCTAAGGTCCCGGCGGCCGCAGAGCAGGGCGCCGCCATTGCGCTTCAGGGAGGCTGCGAGAGGCAGGGAAGAGTCGCGCGAGGGCAGAGACAGAGCAGGAAACAGTGAGGCGGCCATTGGTAGTTCGCGCAGGCGCAGGAGAAGCGCACACGCGGTCCCAATGGTGTAGCAGCCCCCTGGGAACTACAATTCCCAGGAGGCATAGGGAGACAGGCACCAGGTGCCTGATAGTGGCCAATAGGGCTGGAGGAAGCTCAGCCCGGGAAAAGAGATACATTTCCCGGGCTTTGCATGAGTCACGTCAGTCAGGCAGAGGAGAAGGAAGGAGTAGGAAGGGTGCAGGGAGCGCGTGGCTCCTGTACCAGGTAAGGGTTCTCCCTAGATCCCCAGGCAGGCCCCAATTCCCGGGAAGGGCAGGGGGTAACTGAAGAGGGACGGCCATAGCTAGGGAGGTGACCCTTAGGTGTGGAAGGTGCAGGTTTGGCAGTGCCACAGCGGAGAGGGCTGAGGGCACTGGCAAAGAGGCACAGTGTGCAAGCAGTGGATTTGCTGCGGGATCCAGGTGGCTGTGTGTGATTGCAGCTGTCTGTGTGTGTTGTCGCTGCATGTGTTGGGCGCAGTGCGTGCAGTGTGTGTGAAGCGTGTGTGGATCCCTGCAGGCTGACAGTGTGAGCGGTGTGTCAGCTGCAGGTGCTTTAGGAGTAGCTAGTTAATAGCTAGTAGCCAGTTACAGATAGGACTAGGTAGCTAGGGGAAGGGGGGGGGGGGGGCAGGTTATGTTTCACAGGCCCTAGGAGTTCTCCCCAAGCCATCCCAGGTTGTGGTTCATCAGGGACAGGCCCTAGGTTAGGGTTCCTGTCCTGATAGTGTTGCTGTCACTCTAGGAGTAGTTAGTGATAGGAAGGGATAGCGGCGGTTGCTGTTCCCATGCGGTTGGTGTTGCCGTGATCGGTTGCAGTTCCCGTGGAGCGGTGGGACCCTCGTTGGGGTCCACCGGCAGAGTACCTGGAAAGGATCAGACGGACGTCTGACCCTTTGAGAAGAGAGTTGCGGTCCCGAGCATCGGAGTGCTCGGAAGGTATCTCAATATATAAGTGCACCAACAGGCCTAGAGGTTTTAGTGACTGCGCAGTCACCCACGATCTCCGTAGGAGTACGGGACATTGGGTGGGGGTTACAGGACACTGGGTGGGAACACCAGACATTGGGCAGAAGGTGCTCCAGTATTGCATAAGGTTATGATGTTGTGTAATGTCTTATATGTTCAGTAGTAAAGTCATTAGTTATAATATAAATCACTGTGTGTGTGGTTTCTGATTGGGTTCCTATGTAGGGTCATTCTACACTTCCCTAGAATCCTACATAGGTGAAGGCGCTGAACCAAGAAACGTTCCAGAGGATTCACCCCAGGCTCTCACTAGCGGAGGCTCAGACCTCCTGTGAGCCTGCAGGTATACGCACCACACCGGTAACACTGCATGTTCTACTCACCCACACTATATATGAGATTGGGTGGGGTGGAATACCCGTTACACATGTTATGGGTTCTCCAGTCTACAGTAGATAAACATACACTGGCGACACACTTTATTCGAGCTTGGCTAGTCCCACGAATTAGGGTATACCCGGGTGTATTGAGGTTTGTGACTGTTTTCTGCCCGAGTGCATTGAGGTATTTTCCAAGCAGGGATTGAAGCATTTTATTCCCTCTGGCTGCAATACTGCACAGTATATAAATATATAATGCATTACAATTCAGGAATGTATGCCATTTGGTAGACACGCGAAGCATTGCAGCCTATTAAATCCTAATCATTATCATTTAACAGATCAGCCGCCCGTCAGCCAGGCATGAACCCAGGCTGGGAAGGCAAATGCAACGGGGCTTGTCAGAGGTGAGGAGTGGCGCATTCCAGGTATCTGCCAGGTACATACCGGGTATTTGCTCGAATAAAGTGTGTCGGTGCAGTAGGAACTGCACTGTATCTATTTGACTGTGTTAAATGTTGGATGGTCTGATAAAGGGTGTAATGGATCATAGTTTGCCTTGTTCATTAGGATGGCAAAACAACACCAGATTTATTAATTAAAAAAAACAAACAACAATTTAAAGCAATTTTTTTTATGGATGCACCTGCTTCTGATTTGCAATGGTCGGTGTCTAATAGTTGTAGGTGGCATGGAATACTAATGCTTTTTTAACTACACCCCACATTACCACTATTGTACTTTTTTTTTAATGTAGCATCAAAGATACTTTTATTTCAGGAAGCATTTCTTCTTTTCTGACTACTAAGCATAAATATTATTACAATCTTTAAAAATATGGTCCAAATAGCTTTTCCCATCACATCATTTTTGTAACAGGAACACTTCGTTAAATGACTCTCTCAGTATGATGCAAGAATCCATTCAAGATGTCAAAATGATCAACACAGAGCACCCGTCACATACACAAAATGACATGCGACAGTGAAAGCCCATTACTGAAAAATCTTAAGCTAGAAAATTACAGAGTAGCCCCTAAAAACTGTAGCATCTGCAAATCAATTGAAGTTTTTCAGTCGGAGAGGTTGTAACATGTTTGTTTTACCGGTGAGAAGTTCATTCTAAAAATCACCTGCTCCACTTGGTTACATATGTAGTTAGAGAACAGAAGGACACAAGAAGCAAAAGCACACAAGAAGATGCATTTTAATCAGCATCAAGCTGATGAAATTGAGATTGGAAGCTCTTTGGGTCAGGGACCTCTTTTCTATTGTCTCAGTTTGTCTTAACATATATGTACTCTTTTGTCATACGATGTTATAATCCTCCTTCCCACATTGTACTGTGCTGAAGAATATGTTGGCGCCATACACATTGTCTTAATAATATCATGAGATATTAAGTGTTTTAATCAATCTGGCACTTCATGGGTTAACGTTGGTTACATATTGCCTTAAAAATACCAGAATTGTTTTTATGGTCTGTCAAGCCAGGCTTGTGTTATATAGGACTGAGGTTATCTCCAGTCAACATCTGTTTTTTTCCAGAGATGGGACTAAAATATGGCTTCCCTGGCACTAGAATAAACAAGACCCCTTTAAAGGCACCTTCAAAGATATTCTTTGGCGGGTCGAGGGGGCGTGGCTAAGAGTAAATGTATTCAAAATGAAGATATCATGGGATGACACCTATTGTGAAGAATAACGAATAGATATTTGTAACAGTTGCAATGAGACGGATACAAATAAAGGAGATTTTGAAGGAAATACTCAGGATTCAAAAAATGTAAAAAGCTTACTCTGTTTTTAATTCATTTACAGAGCAGGTACAATAATAGTGTGACGTTTCAGGGCACTAACGCCCATGCCTCAGACCCTACACCTGCATTCAAACTGTAACATACACATATAAATACCCCTAGGGGGCTAAATTGTGACTCAGCTAGATAGCTGTGTGTATTAACCCTTGTCCCATATACAGGTCACATGCTCACAGGTGTGCCGTACGTGTCACACATAAAGGATGCCAAAAATGTATAATTATTTTGCAATAGATTGGGGGGTTAACCCTTGTGGTGGCCGCTCTGTTATGGGGTCTGGCACTCTGCTGTCCCCATGTTGCGGTGGCTTTGTCATGGCTCGTTACTGCTAGTTGTCCAGAGGAGATAGCTTTCCCGCCAGAAATGGAAAAGGATGACTCCTGCTCTTCCGTCTCCAGATTCAGTTACGCAGCGATCACGTGACTGCTCTTATGGCTGCCACGTCATCGCGATGTGCCGGAGGGGCAGTGGCACCCAAAGGTTTAAGGGATGATTGGGAACCCAGCAGGAAATGCCAGATCTCCATGACGAACAGAAGCACAGAATATAAAGGAGTTCAAGGAGTAATAAATAAACCCCCATATGGGTGTAGCGGTTTGAGAAAGTAGTAGTCCTGCCTGACTTTAACGTATTCCCGGTTAAGGGAAATCTATTTGGACCACCACATCGTATAAAGATTTACACAATATTTACACTTATGCAGAAAGGGAGAGAGGCTGCCTTAAAGTAGCGGTGCTTTGCAGTTGTAAAATGACAAAGCCGTATGTCACAGTACCATCCCACTTTGACTACTGATGAACCACAAGATTTAGATGGCTATTTATTTTAGTCTCCTTCTGGTTTTTTTGGGAGCAATACAGAACGCTACAGAAAGCTCCTAGACTTTTAACCCCTTCAATTTGATACAGACAGTGTGATGATCCCTTTTTCCCCCGCTGTACTCATTAAAGGTGGCAACTTCATGTACAGTATTAGCTCAGATAATAAATTAACAGAGGCGCAAGGGTTCATCCACGGAAATCCTAAAATATAAAGAACTTTGCGCCTCTGTTAGCGTTTTAGATTTTCACTTTGACGGACTGGGATGCCGCAATTCAAGAGCAGCAGGTCTCATCCAAAAGTATTTGACTTTTTCGCAATTATTACATGTATTTGTTACGGTAAATAAAAATACCACTTGTGGTGCATTTGCATGTCTCCGACAGGTCTGCAACCCTGTCTTTCCCCATTATCGCTTAGAAAACAGTGCTTCTACTGCAGAAAGGGATTCTGGGTAATGACATGCAAATGAGCACAGTGTGTCACTCTTTACTTATCATCCATTTTAACATGGAGCCCAATGAGCTTATGTCTGCTGCATTCCACAGCTTTTCAGCAGAGCTTGGGTTTAAGAAGTGCATAGCCAGTAAACCTACTCCCATTTGTTATAATTTTCCGCTGTATATGTATGGTTAGGTTTTTTTTGCACTTTGATCAGAGCACAATTTTAATGTATCATCTCAGAGCTGCTTTTTATCTTTACCCCCATCACTACATCTTTGGAATTGCTGCTGCTGCTGCTGCGTTGTTTCTTCGTGCACATGAAAACAGCTGATCACAAGTGTGATCAATTATTTAATGCAGAGAGCTCAGCTATTATTTTTAGGGGGCATGGTTCCAGCAAGGATGCAGCCTCAAACAGGGCCCAGATGTGCCGGACATTTCAAACACAGAAGGACAATGTTTACTGAAAGCCCTCTGACAGCCATCTCCCAAGGGAGGGGACCTAAAAAAACTGATTTGTCCAAGACTAATGTTTGTGGGGGGTCAAGATCCTTGATTTAACCATTTAACCTTGTGACAACAATCCCAATCGCATTGGCGCATCAATCCCATTTCCTAAACTCAGGGGTACATTAAATATGTGACCTCGGGTCTTATGCTGACCTGCACCAATCAGAGGGCGTATCAGTGTTTTGATGTCTAATTATCCATAACTTGCCTGATACTTTGTTACACTGGCAAATAAAAAAATCCATTGTATTTGCCGTGTGAAAACAAGTCCACCTTAATCAGTGTCGAAAATGATTATTACTAATGAAGCTAATTCATAAGTTGTTTGAACAAAAATGTTTTTTACTTGCTGGAGTGCCAGACTCCATGACATAGTAATTACAGCCTGGGGCACCCAAACGGTTAAGGGGGCTTATTATTTATCTGCCAAAACGGTCGATTGGGCTGTTTTTGGTCTCGATTCTCCATTGATTTAACTGGGGATTTTTTTCTGAAATTGGCCCGACCAGCTGCGTCGACGTATACAGAATAAGCCCCCAAATTCATCACCGAGCGATCGATCTGATATGCTCTGAAATGCATGCAGCCCACTTGGCAGCAAAGGGGTTAAAATAGTATTACTACCCCATAGATTTCCATTATAGTAGCGTCCATCAAATGTCCCTTTTCACCATACGATCCTACAGCAGCGACAGATGGGAAAACATAATGTCCCTAGTACCACTTAGGAAGCAGACGGTTATCCGTTTTATTAAAATAAATACAATCACACAGTCACCCTGAGCCTGCCAATACAGCTGCTACACAGGCACCTTCTGTACTTTAACTAACTAAGATTCTCTGTCCATTAAAAGAAAACAAAGATAATTTCATTTTTAAAAAAATCAGTGAAATACAAACTTTTTATATATAAATTTGAGTTTACCCTTAAAATGCTTGTGCACATACTGCTGTAAAATAGTCAGTGATTTGTTTGAAGCAGCAATAAACATCCTGAAGAAGCCTATATGAGTCTAGCTCACATACATGTAATGCTAGTACAGTTGGTCCTCACTTATCCGCAGGAATGCGTCCCGCAAACCGCCGTCGAATAAGGGACTGTCGGATTGCAGGTCCATGTTAATCCGCGACGGTGAGCGTCGTATAAGTGGTTCTGATGTTGCATAATGCGTCCAGCGGACTGCTTTATGCGGAGTCTGGTAAGCCGTTCGACGAAAAACGGACTGTCGGACACCTGTATTATGCCCCCTGAGTGTGTTCTACATATACATACATACAATAAAGAATATCCCTTGTGAGCACATTCACATGTCTTAGACAGGTCTGCAACCCTGCCTTTCAACCATTATCACCTCGCATACAGTGCTCCCACTGCAGCAAGGGATCCTGGGAAATGACATGCAAATGAGCACACCGTGCCACCTTTTGCCTGAAAAACCATTGTTACATGAGCTAATGCTCGCTGTTAACACAGCTTTATGGAATGAAATGTATATGGTGTGTGTATATATATATATATATATATATATATATTATTTATATAGCGCCATCCATGTAAGTAACATTTCACAGAAGTGACACACGTGGCATAATAATATAACATATAATGGGAATAAGCGCTTCAGACATAAAAGTAACATTAGGATAAGGAGTATCTGCCCTGAACATCTTACAATCAAAGTGGTAAGTAGAAATTTACAGAACTTACCGAGACAGGAGTTCCGTGTCTGATGAATGCGTCTCAGAGAAAGACTATCTGTGTTCTATTTCCCTAGAAAGCTTACAATTTTCTTTTCTTTTATTAGGGGAGTTTAGGTTCCAATTTTTCAGCGAACCCATTAAACAATATCAATATCTTGACCTATATCTTTGAAAGAAAACTGTCAGTCATATGTTTTAGTAAGATTAAGTAATCTAATTTGCAGCTCTGTGTTTCTGAGGAATTGATGTGATGTTTAGAAGAATTTATACCGAACATAAAAAAATAAACCTGATACACATTCTGAACTTGTAAACTTAGGCAATAAAACCGAAAGAAAAATAGGGTTTGAAATAAGAATCCAAATTGGGTTAAAAGGCTTGCGGTAAGAATATTCACCATAACCTTATAAACTGAAGACTGAACTTCCATCCAACATAGAACCCATACAAGAGGAAAGAAATTGTCCAGTAACCGCATTTAGTAAACATCCGTAATGAATATATATTGTACATATAGATTATTAGGTTTTAAAGGAAAGGAAGAACCTTCCATTTTTCAAGACAACATGTACATTTTATTTAGTAACACGCTTTTATGCGACAAAATGAAAGATCGGAACAAATATAAGCGATTTCCATTTTAAGTGCTATTTGTTTAATAATCCAACTTCCCTTGTGTTAGACTAATAGGGTTATTACAACAAAGTATTTTATGTGTTTCAGACAGAGGGAATATGACTGTTTTAGAGATAAACGTCAACCATATATAAAACCGATATACACCAACTACAGTTTTGAATGCACATATATGAAACAATAACAATTATTTTTTATGTTTGAAGCACATATTCCCATGTTCTGTTATTTGTATTATTTGTTATTTATATGATTGTCACGTGTATTACTACTGTTAAGCGCTATGTATATTAATGGCCCTATATGAATAAAGACATACATACAAACATTTTATTTTTATTTATTTATAAATTGTTTTACCACGAAGTAATACATTGAGAGTTACCTCTCATTTTCAAGTATGTCCTGGGCATAGAGTTAAGATGACAAATAATACATGGTTACAAATACAGTTACATAAGTGAACAGGGTATATATTATATACAAGACATTGCATGCACAGTTAGAGGTAATATATATTGTAGACGTATGTAGCAGTTACAGACCAGGTTAAAATGTGAGACAGCTTTAGTTTTGAAAGAATTTAGACTGGTGGAGGCTGTGAGAGTCTCCGGTAGATTGTTCCAGTTTTGGGGTGCACGGTAAGAGGAGGAGCGGCCGGATACTTTGCTGAACCTTGGGACCATGAACAGTCTTTTTGAGTCAGATCTCAGATGATAAGTGTTGCATGTTGTGGGGGTGAGGAGCTTGTTCAGATAGACGGGTAGCTTGCCCAGAAAGTATTTGAAGACAAGACAGGAAAGTTGTACTTTGCGTCTAGACTCAAGTGATGACCAATCTAGTTCTTTAAACATTTCACAGTGATGTGTGTTGTAGTGGCATTGGAGAACAAAACGGCATAGTGAATTGTAGAGAGTATCACGTTTGCTAAGCTAGGTTTGGGGTGCCGAGCCGTATACTATGTCTCCATAGTCGATAATTGCCATTAGCATCTGCTGTGCAATACGCTTTCTGACCAGGAGACTTAGGGAGGATTTGTTCCTGTAAAGTACACCTAGTTTGACATAGGTTTTGGATGTCAGGGTATCAATGTGCATCCTGAATGTTATATGGAAGTCAAACCATATGCCCAAGTATTTGAAACTAGTAACAGGAGTTAGGGTGGTTTTAGCGTTGGTTCTAATCTGGAGCTCAGTCATTGGAAGCTTTAAAAATATAGCCTTGGTCCCAAATACCATTCTAACAATTTTGTCGGTGTTTAAAAACAGTTTGTTTTGGGAAATCCAATTTTCAAGTCTCAAAAAGTCAGATTGAAGTATGTGTTCAAGGTTGGAGAGGCAAGGGCTGTGTGCATATAAGATTGTGTCATCCGCATACATGTGTATTGAAGCTCCGTTACAGGCTGTAGGAAGATCATTGATGAACACAGAGAAGATTAGGGGCCCCAGAACAGAGCCTTGCGGGACACCACCGGTGATATCCAAGGGGTTGGAGTTAGAGCCTGAGATGGACACATGTTGGGATCTACCTGATACAGTGGGTAGGAATGAAACCAGTTTAAAGCATGCTTCCCTATTCCAGGACACTGGAGTTTGTTAAGGAAGATAACATTATCAACAGTATCAAAAGCCTTTGCAAAATCTAGGAATATTGCACCAGTGAGTTGACCCAGTTCCATTCCACACTGGATTTGATTGCAAACTTTTAGCAGGGTAGTTACGGTGGAGTGTTTGGGGCGAAAGCCAGATTGGAATTGGCTATGGAAATTTGTCTTGTTATAGTAATTGATATATAGTGCCTACGTTATGCTCAAGGAAAGTGGAGTGAAGAGACTTGTCCTCCTCTTCTGTTTCCAGGTTAGGGGTCGTTGCGGTCACGTAACCTTCTTCCAGAGTGGTCATGTGACCGTGCTTTGCTGGAGGAGCCGTGAATCACGGCCCCTCCAGCACGCAAAAGGTTAATTGTGGGAAAAAAAGTATTTTAAATGAACTTTTAAAAGTTTATCTTGGACATTTCTGTTGACCCTGTCACCTAAAGTTGATGGTGGGTGTTGCTGTCTGTCTTATCTCCCCCTTGCCCTGACCATTTCCTTAAATGGTTATCTAAGTATCTGTTGTGGGGAAGGGGGGGGGGTAGGGGGTATATGATAATTTTGAAACTTTCAACTGTGAGTTCAGGGCATTGGTTAAAATGTGGTATTGTTCTTTAATAACGCTTGTACTTTTCGCTCTCTTTCTGTGACCGATCCCCTCATAGTTCGAGGGGTTAATTTCAGTAAGAAACTGAATGTAATGCGGTTTTTCCGCTGGCTGTGTGCAGGTGGGTGGCTTCCAGTGTAAAGGAGAGAGATGCAGTGTTTTTCTTCGTGATTGTAACACAGAGGAAGTGATAAGGTTAGGGCTGTGTGAAGCTGCCTACTGCGGTTTCCATAGCTATGTAACTGTTGACACAGATTACAGAATGAATGAAAGTTATGCCTATTTTTAATTTTATTGCTTTGATTTTATACAGATATGTATATGCCATGCAGGTCAAAGAGACGGCTGCTGTGTATCTCGTCTTGTCCGTCCGCTTCCGCATTACTCTACTGTAGACCTCATTGATGACTTCCTTCAGTAGCTTGCCTTGTAGTTCACTGCAAACTAAACTCTAGGTCAGCAGTGTGACCATGATCTATGCTGGGCTTTATTTACTGTATTACACTAACAGATCAGAAAATGGGAATGCAAAACCAGGACAGGATCTGGAGTTAGTTGGAAGGAATGGCAGAACTGTGGAACCCTTATCTGCCCTTGTCTGTGTGAAAAACATTAGTTTCCCACTAAAACATGAACATTCTGCAATAGAAGCTACAGTATATTTATCTAAACTCTTCCCTCAGGCAAAGACAATTCTCTTTTAGAGTACAAGAGACCCAGACAACATTATTGTGGTTCTTTAAAGTTGTTATTGGTGGCTCCCGATAGCTTCCAAATGTCTCCTACCACTAAGGGCCTTAGTGTATGTATGTAACGGGCTCCCCCCCCCCAATCGCAGATATAGTGTGGGGTGAAAGGGAACATACAATGTTACCAGGTGTGGTGCTTTACCTGTTGGCTCGCAGGAGGGCTGAGCTTCCGCCACGGGGAACCTGGGGCAATTATACTAGGGGTAATCACTTACATCGGTGCAGCGCCTCCACCTGCGATGGCTCCCACCAGAGGGGGGAGTGGTTCCTCGCAGGACAATCACAATAATCACATACACGGTGAGGTATAATAACTAATACCATTTACTAACATGCCATACAACATCTCACATCAATACCATAACAACAGGTGTCCCACTTTAAAGGAGACACTAATCACGGCGTCTCTCAAGACGCTACCGCTATCTTGCGCCACGGCGGACGCAACACTTTATTGCCGCCCTTCCCACGGAAGGATCCCACCCCGTGCCCAGTAATCCCACTGTATCACACTACCAAGTCATATACATGTACGTGTGTGACTGCGCAGTCACTATGTCTGATGATAGGCCTTGTCGGTGCACTTTATAACGGTACCTGCCCTGGCTCCAGCCACGGGTGCTGCTATACCACTGGGGTTGTGTCGCCGGGATATCCTCCTACGCGTGGGGTGAATTCCGGCGTGGATAATATCACCGCAGCTCCACACCGTCTGTACCTTGGCGAGGATCTGTCTGCTGCCAGCAGGCCGCAGTCACTGCTTGCTGGGCCTCCGTGGAGATAGTCCAGCTCTCTTTAATGCGTGGGCTTGAGCCCAAGCCTCGTGGCGGGAAACGCAGCGTCCGCTGTGTCCCTAACTAGCAAGCAGCTAATGGGGCAGGGTCCCTAACCTAGGGCCTGTCCCTATAGCACCACAAGCTAACAGAGGGACTCAGGACCTATCTGGGGCCTAGGGGGGTTGCTGGCCTAGTGCAGGGAGTCACTGACTCCTGCACCCTACCTCCTTCCCCTAGCTGCTCCGGTCACCAACTCCTCTCTCCCAAACCCCGCGAACTGTATCTATTTGTTGCAAGCAGAGAGCTCCTGCAGCCCTATTGGCTCCCTGGCGTCACATGGGGTCCCCTAAGGCTCATGGGATCTGTAGTCCCTGTCTATTACCTTCCCTGGTAGGCTAGGGCTTCGCGCGCTTATCCTGCGCATGCGCGAACTCTGCCGGGCCGCCGGGACTTACTGCGCATGCGCGATATATAACACAATGGCGGCGCCCTGCTCGGGAGCCGCCGGGAACCGCCAGAACGCTAACCCGCTCCCTGCATGGCCCCCACCCTCCAGAAATACCGGCGGGTCTATCGAGTGATCCCCGGCAGCGGAGAAAACGAGGGGGAAGGTCGCGGGGCAGCAACATGCAGAGGGGACCTGGCTACATGTATATTGTTTGAAGCAGATGTTCTGGACATTTTAGTTAAAAAATGAACTTTATGGCCACTTCGGACAACATAGAATTGGCCCCTAACGCTGCTTACACTTGCACTGAAGGGGTTAAAGTTATTCCCAAACAGGGAATGTTGTTGTCAGAACTTTTCTTCTCACCGAGCACACGTACCTATACGTTTCTTGACACTAACCCTCAACCTCATACTGTCTGTGTATCAGGGCAAAATTGGTGCAATCCTGGGGCAAAATAATTGCCAGAGGAAGAAAAAAAATAAATCTAAGAATTTAGCAAAGAAACAAAATAAATTGCTTTTGGTTACATTTTTAGTCATACTGTAGAATTCTGGATTAAGAGAAATGAAGCATGACCTCATTATAATAAGAAAAATATAGCAGGGCTACTGCACTCTCACCTGCTGGAGTGCACCAACAGTGCTATACGGTAATTACTGTACATCTGTATGCAGCTTATTTTACAATTCCTCTCATTGGGGAACCTGGGTCTGTGCTAATTGAAATACGCACACTCACTTGGGATTAGAACACTTTTTATACCAGGGTTAATGTGGATGATGGATTGCAACCCATTTTAGGAGCACCAGAAAGTGCCAGATTTCATCTGCTGGCAGACATTATGAATACAATATTATGGGATCTCAGTGTGCATATCTTTATATAACATACAACAACATTCAGACATGGGTGTAGAAAAGGCTATAACAAAGAAAACTCCACCTAAGCCACTGTGACAACGAGGACAGCAATGCACACAGGAGTAGATGGACTCCCACCCTCAGCAAACCGGGAGCAACCACCCACCCCCTCCCTCCGATAACACACACGGGGTAGCAAGCCGCACCCAGGGGCTATGATGGAAACTTGAGGAGAACTGTACCATGAAAACTCGATCCAGAAGCGAGGAGGAGTCCAGAAGTGGAGAGGTCAAGAAATGTAAAGGCAGTGAGGCAGGCACAGTTACAGGCAGGCGGCAGACAAATGGGAGTTCGGACAGGCACAGGTCAGTAATGGAAAATCCAGAAGAGAGAGAAGGGTCAAAACAGAATGGGGCAAGTCCAGCAGAGAACCAGAGAGCCAGGCAGATAACAACAAAACAGGAGGTAACCTGATGCAGCAGCAAGTAGTATAGTACTTCCTGAGCCTTTAAAATACCAAACCAGGAAGTGCTTCTACAGAGCCCAGCCTGGAAAGCCGGACAGAGTATTACTCCTGTGTCAGAGAAGCGGAATGAAGACGCAGTCGGGACATGACAGTATCCCCCCTTCTGAAAGGCCCGCGTGCCAGCAGGGCCCAGGCTTGACAGGTTGCTGGGCATGAAATTGACAAACCAACCTCGACACATGCACTTCAGAGGCTGGTTCCCAAGAGCATTATACGCAAGCCCAGAATGCTTTGAATTTCATATTCCAGTGTGCCGTCTTCCGTAACAACGGGGGATTCTTTCCTCAAGTAGTGAGCAGGGCTGGCTCTTTTCAGTAGACATGTGGAAGATGGGTGGATCATCCAACAGGGGCGGCAATCCCAGCTTTATTGTGACGGGATTGAGGATCTAGACAATGCTAAATGGGCCCACAAATGTGGGTTTCAGTTTAGTGTGATAACCCACCATCCATAAATGCTTTTGTGGACAGCCAATCCCGATCTTGTACCCCATACTGAGGTGCCGCTATGCGTTACTTGTCGGCGTACATCTTATAGGTCCACTTGGAGTGTAACAATTGATGGATAACTTGGTTCTGTACAGATGCAGTCAGATAGTTTGTAGCGTATGGCAGCTGCCTCACTGGATCCCCGTGTCCAGACTAATTGCCCATCAGGGTTTACACAGCGGGGTACCTGCTTCTGAATGGGAATCCCGCTGTGTTAATCCTACCGGGCAGCACCAGTCTGGAAGAGACACGCAGTTAGAGTAGACAGAATCAGTCCCCCTGTCTGTGCATCTCTAACAGGCGATTGCACTGCTTTTATTTTAGTTTAATAACATAGGATTGAAGCAGTGGGTCTCCAGAGCTGAACCGCATTCATTTAATCCCTGGGTATTCCCTGCTTCCCGAATTACAGGCCCCGGCATGGGGTGCCGGTATCTCCTGTAAGTTTAAATGATCCGGACACGTGACGCAGGAGAATTAAACGTGCATGTATGTTAGAGGTGTTACCAGTTGAGAGTATTTATTTATTTATAACAACATTTATATAGCGCCCTCTTCCTTAGTTTGTAAAACTTGCTTGGTTAGTGGGCAGGGGTTGGGGTCAGGTCTCTGGATTTAGTCTTGTCGGTGGCATGGCGATGGTATTCTGATATAAAACAATGATAGAAATGAGCAAAACCAAGGAATTGTTGTACCTCTGTAATGTTAATTGGCATAGGCCAGTTTGAATGGAATGAATTTTCTGTTTGTCCCTGGGCACGCCGTTAGGAGTCAGGACATGTCCAAGGAACTCCTCCTCCGTAACCTGAAAAAAACATTTGTCCAGTTTGGTCTACCATCTGTGTACGTGTAACCTTTTCAATACTTCGTGTACATGTAACGGGTATTCCCTCCTGTCTGACCCACCCAATCTCACATTGGTCCGTGTGGTCTAACCGGTCCCCATTACGTGATCGAGTATGGTCGTGCACCTGCAAGTAACAGAACTCCTGAGTCTCCCGCACGATGGTATTAGGGGATGTCATCAGGAAGAGGTAACTGAGGTAGTGGGTGCGAGTCCTACCTATATCATGTGCAGCGCCTCCACCTCATCAGGATCTGTGCTTCCGCAGGGAGATGGTCCTGGTGAGGAACTCCTTCTCGGTGGTGACTGCCACTGCAGAGTAATCTCACACTCACACATTGGGGGTATCTTTGAACAGGGCATCTTTATTGACGTACTCGATGTAGTAGACAGCCCCATGCAGCTTTCAGCTCTAGCCGCACATTTCTCCGTGATGTCCCTTTGCCAGGTACTGCCCTCCTAATTGGAGTGGGATCCCCTCTCCCCGTAGGGAGATCACCCCTGTGCCAGGTCCCTGGACACAGTGTGGCCTTGACAGGCTTGATCTGGAAACTCATGCCACTAGTTACAGCACTAGGGTCACAAAGCTATCCTGCAATCCCTTTCACAGGAGCCAAACACTTTAGCAACAACAACAACTAACTTGACAGTGTTGTGCCTTATATACCTCAGGGGGCAGGCACATCTCTGATGTCACTATCCAGGGACTCAGAGCATGCAGCCACTCCCATCCATACATAGGGAACCTCACCAGGGTGTGAGGGAAAACCTCCATAACTACTGCTGGCATTCCTGTACTTACCAGGGTTTACTGCCAACAGGGAAGATGTCTGCAGTCCATTATTATGCATGGCTACATACTCCTGAATCCCCACCGTCCCGGCTGGGACCTGAATTTGGTGTACCTTGCACCAGGAAACACTGCAAAAGAACACACAAATTATCTTTTCAAAACATCATTGATTTTTCATAATAATGCAATGTAGAGCACACTCTGACCAGCAGGGAGCGCTAGATTAAACACAGACTCTACCAAGGCAGGCAACCTAATAATAGTGTCTAGGGTCTGGCTTCTTCACCTTCCTTCCCGCTGCATCAGTCACCGTAACGCTGTACTCTCGGGGCAGACCTCGCTCATTGCGGTACACAACTTTATGCATGTAGATACTGCGCCCGATCGTCCAAACCCTCATTAATTGAGAAACTCTCTGCTCAGCCTGAACTCCCGTAATGGCACCCCCCTTGTTGACAATATAATACTCAACGTCAGCCCGGAGCCACCTTGCTCGGATATCTTCGATCTCCCTCATCAGAGGTTCGGGGACATAAGGGTACTCAAGCCCATGAGACCTCTTATATTTAGCCGCGATAGCTCGCTCGGCCCGGCAGGCCCGGGTCAATTTAGCATATCCCACCCTCCCCGGCAACACCCATGACAGGGGCTCGTCTGGTTCCACGGGATCCTCTAATCCCTCGGGACACTTTGGCGTAATTAAACCTCTCTTAATCTTACCCCACCTCACTCGCAACTCTTTAAGGTAAGCATCATCATCAAACTCCCCTGTAGCCCACCAATGATCCACCACCCCATCTCTTTCCAGAATAAATCGGGTGCGGTCAAGCCACGCTACATATCCCTCATACAGAGGCGCCCACCATCTAGTCTCCCTAAGCTCCTCTTGCCTGGACTCTAGGGATTCCTCCTCTTCGGGCCCCCCAGAAGATACCCCCGAGGTACCCTCAGATGGTGCTGCCATTCCCCGGCGCTGTGACTTATTCCCAATGGTGACACTCATGGCATTAGGACAGTCACTAGACACCGACACTTGTCGGGAAATCCTCTCTCCTCCCACGATCCATCATCGGATGTTCCCCAGTCCAGGCTTTCAGTCCATTCCTCGGAAGTGACCCGGCAATACCCTGACATCCCTAGACTAGAAGTTGACCCAAACTTGAAAACGACTGGGGCAGGGACTCTATCTAAGGCCTTGGGGCTAACTTTCGGAGTGGACGGGGTTTGGGGACGGGCCGGACAGTAGGTATAGGCAGGGCTACGACCTGCTCCTCGGCAATACCTGGCTCAGCTCCACTACAAAGTCTCTCCTCTTCGCCAGTGCTGGGACTCTTTACTCTCCGACTCGATCGCCCATTCCTTCTTGCAGTCGGCAACCGGCTTCCGCTGCTTGACCGCAGAGGCGCAATCATTTCCCACTCGGGCCCGCTCTGGTCATCAGGAACATTCTCCTTGCACGCACGTGCCTCGTCGCCATCTTGGGTTGGGTCCCCAATCGAGACCTCTTCCTCCACCAGGATATCCGGCAACGCCCTGCTCCGGCGCGATCCCGTCTGGGCCTGGCTCCGCTCTTCTTTAATCACCACCCCCGGAGCCTGCGATAGACACGACTTCGCCTTACTACTCCGTAGTTTTGGGGTGGATCGACCTCCTTCCGATCCGCTAGTCACCACGGCCATGGGACTCCGCTGCTCGGGTTGTCGCGGTACTGGTGACACTCGACTCCGTGTCTCCACACCACGAGGGATGGCATCTCGCCAAGGCGTACCGATAGTATGGTAATCTGTCTGCAGCACCAGCGCATCTGACAGCCTTGCGCACCCCTCGTCCGAGGACTCTAGTTTTGCATTCGGTCGGGGCATCCCGGTAGGTGATCGCCGGTGTGCCCCTCTCTTGTCACCCCGTCGATGACTGTGTTTTTCTTTCTTGTAAACTGGCCCTGGTCCCTGTTCTTCGGGACCCGTGGTTTCTCGCCATAATGCGCCTGGAAGTTTCGCTGCCAACATAGGGACGTCTTCCTTGGCTTCCACGGCTTGCACCGGCACAAAAGTCGGCATGGGCCACAGATACAGTAGTCCACAATGAGGGCATCGGGCCGCAGTGCACACGGCTCCGCCCGGCAGTCGGCACTGCAGGCAGAGACACGCCACAGTCTCTACACCCTCTACCCGAAGGATCAGGAAGCCTCCTGGAGCCGAGTAGGGATGTGTAGTAATCAACGGGCTCTGGTCCACTTGCTCAGAGACACCAGCCATATTCACCAGTGGAGGGACTCGCTTCAAGGGTCTGTACTAGTCAATGGCTCTTCGCAACTGGAGTGCAGGGGCTGGTTTGGCAACCCCTCCTCCTACCTTCTCCATCCGCATCCGGTGGAACTGCAAACCACTCCCCCTGGTTGAAACTAGGGGGAGGTCTCGTAGACTTGTAGGCTGACCCAGCACAGGGGCGGAGTGAGTCATAGTCCATGAGGGCGCGGCTCCAGCTTTCGCGCCACACTCCCCAACAGGGTGGGGTTTTCTCGTTGGCGCCAATCCTGGCCAACAATCAGCAAACTGCAAAGTTGAGAGACTCTCTGCAGCTGGCCCACGCGGTGTCCCGGGAACGCGGGAACCGCCATCTTGTTTCGTACTGTCTTTTTGCATCACATTTGAGGTAGTGTTTGGTTGTTTGTGTATCGAATGATAAGCAAGTCCATTTCGTTCCTCCCATCTGACAACACTGTCGTCCTCACTGTCCTCGGGGTTACTATCCCAAGAGCATAAGCAGGACAAACACGGCGCAGCCACGGTTTTCACGCCAGTCCACAACAGGCTCACAAAAGTCTCTTCTGTAGCTTGTTCTTCATACTCGCACAGAACAGGTGCGATCTCTTCCTCTGTCCGCCATCCTGGACCTTCTGCGCTTTGCAGATCCTCCATTCTTGTGGTTCTCTCTCGGTCACTGAATATAGGATTCTCATACATGGAGCTCCGCTCTGCGGGGCAGCTACCACATCGATACAATAAAAATGCCTTGTGCACCACCTTGTGTACCTAACGTAGATCTGACTCGTGTTGCACTACCTCAGGCTGGGCTCACTCTTTCTGTGTCTACTGTATCTCCTTCCTCCCAGTCTGTGCTCCTCTTGGTAAGTGGTCTGGAATGGAGACTACTCTGGCTCTTCCATGCAGTACATGGGCGTCGACCTACTGTTGGCTAGCCTAGCGCGGACCCTTCCAGAATTCCTGCCTTGTTACCAGTTTACCCCTTCAGGCGTCCCCCACCAGCGCTACCTCAAGGCGACTAGAACAGCAATAGCCCCCCTCTCCAGACCCACTAACCCCTTGCGGATCCCTGGGCGTCTGTGCGGTCTGCAGCTCCAGCAGCTCCCCGACTACCCCTGGCTCCGTCCCACGCAGCACAAAGTGGCAACAGACACTCTCCCTGTTTCCTAGTGTGCCTAGCAAAAGCCTGTCCTGTTGACAGGTCTCTCAGCAGCGCCTCCAAATGTAACGGGTATTCCCACCTGTCTGACCCACCCAATCTCACATTGGCCCGTGTGGTCTAACCGTTCCCCATTACGTGATCGTGTATGGTGTTGCACCTGCAAGTAACAGGACTCCTGAGTCTCCCGCACGATGGTATTAGGGGATGTCATCAGGAACAGGTAGCTGAGGTAGTGGGTGCGAGTCCTACCTATATCATGTGCAGCGCCTCCACCTCATCAGGATCTGTGCTTCCGCAGGGAGATGGTCCTGGTGAGGAACTCCTTCTCGGTGGTGACTGCCACTGCAGAGTAATCTCACACTCACACAGTGGGGGTATCTTTGAACAGGGCATCTTTATTGACGTACTCGATGTAGTAGACTGCCCCATGCAGCTTTCAGCTCTAGCTGCACATTTCTCCGTGCTGTCCCTTTGCCAGGTACTGCCCTCCTAATTGGAGTGGGATCCCCTCTCCCCGTAGGGAGATCACCCCTGTGCCAGGTCCCTGGACACAGTGTGGCCTTGACAGGCTTGATCTGGAAACTCGTGCCACTAGTTACAGCACTAGGGTCACAAAGCTATCCTGCAATCCCTTTCACAGGAGCCAAACACTTTAGCAACAACAACAACTAACTTGACAGTGTTGTGCCTTATATACCTCAGGGGGCAGGCATATCTCTGATGTCACTATCCAGGGACTCAGAGCATGCAGCCACTCCCATCCATACATAGGGCACCTCACCAGGGTGTGAGGGAAAACCTCCATAACTACTGCTGGCATTCCTGTACTTACCAGGGTTTACTGCCAACAGGGAAGATGTCTGCAGTCCATTATTATGCATGGCTACATACATGTTTCACATGTTTTGTTTTTCGCTGTGAGTAAATTAAAATGTCATCCAGGTATAAAGCAACAAAAATGCCACAAGATGCTGACTCACCTGGATCTACAGATAAAAAGTCATCCAAATTATGAATGACACTACACAGGGCCGACTCCTCCTTAACAAACCACTCAAAACTAACTGATCACTTCAAAATATGCGTAAAAGAAATGGACAACAAAAAACACATCGAAACAGCAATAGAATAAATGAAATAATTCTGGAAGAATCAGCAAATTGCAAAAGGCAGATTAAATAACGGCCTTAGCCAGTACACAACCTTTTCCACACTTCCTTACCAGAGCTACTGTGTCTTCAAAAGATGCGTAATTGGATGACGTCCAAAGTGGAGATCCCCAAACTATCTAGCCGGGGCTACCGAAACAGATCTGCCATCCTACCCAAAAACATCTTCTCGATCTTACTCAATAGGTTTGGTAGCTGACTTCAAATCCCCCAACGCAATCCATAACTCTGTCTCCAAAAATGGGAATACAAAAGAGCGGGTCCAGGGGTTAAACACCCTTTAGAGGGCTGGAAACTGCACTGGTGTTGGGTGTCCTACCTGAACTGGGAGGTGGAGGTAATTAAATCCTGAGTGAACAGGTAGAAAAGGCAGGAAATGAGAACCTGTCTCTGTCCCTGTTTGGAGTCTGTGAGAGAATCACAGATCACATAGTCCCCACCCGCAGGGATCCAGGATGGTTGACCAGAAGATTTTGCCTGGCAACCGTGAGGAACCCACAGCCTCACCCAGCAGAGAAGCCTGTACCAGAGAAGGGCAAAAGGACTTACTGGGAGCAGCAGGACTTCAAAGCTTGCAGCTGGAGAAATCTGAGATGCCGGACCAGCATCAATCAGATAAGACTGTATACATTGTTCCCTTGTCTTGCTAATATTGTTTAAATGTTTTGGAGTTGGTAACCAGTTTAGTTGGCCAGTTATCGTTAGAAAGGGCCACAGTAATGTTTAGTTAGTCTCCTGAAAGGTGTAGGTGTTTATTTTATGATTTTATGTTTTGCCTTAAAGGTGCAGTAGCCCCAATGTTTTAGTTGTTTTTGTGGCCAATAAAATCACTCAACATTTTGTTTACCCTAAAAAATTCATGTGTGGAATCTGAATTGACCTCGCCTACAGGCCGCTCCGTCACAGGGTCTCAAAGAAGCCCTATTACAGTTCACTCGCAGGCCCCCAAAAAGGAGGAAAAATGTCAGAGTCTCCATTAAGATAATGTTATCTAGAGCCAAACGCTGAAACCCTGAGCAAAACCCTCATATAACAGCTCCACAGCGTGCCTATTGGGGTACTGCTTTAAACACAGCAGCATAGACTATGCGCTCACTGATGTCACTGCCCTACACACCAACCTCACCTCCTGCTCCCTGAGTGCCAGGGGCATGGGCATGAGATTTTCTAAAACATCTAAACTCCGAGAGCACCCCTCTGCAAACTCATGTCTAAATTTACATGCCGGACCCACTTGCACTGGCTGTAATTGTACTGACAAACAGTCCAAGTAACGGTGCACTCAGAGAACCAGATGCCATGGGTGCTCAGCAAAAGTAGTCCCGCTACTCACGGAACCACCGATGATACAGAGAGTGAAGAGAGAGGCACTCCAGTGGTCTTTCAAAAATACAGACACCTCTGAGTTCAGAGGCTGACTGCCGGTCTGCTGGCGAAAGGGGGATGGACGTGGAGGTATCATTAATTCTAATCACAGGTTCATGTCTTTATGATTTTAACACCTGCTTGCACACAGCCATCTTGACAAAACTGCTCATCATAAGACCCTATGCCAAGCCTCTGAATGCCTTATATCCCTTCCACATGGTATCAAGCAAGCACTACACCACCTCTCCTTCGAGACAATTAAGGGAGTGGCTATATGCATTAACTTGTCCTTCGAAACCCATGCCTTTTGAGTTGCACAACACCATCACAAGATGTTCTAGCGCAGCTAACCTGCGTAATGCCGTCAGCCACCACTTGCATGGCTCGCTAAAAAAAACAACGCATCACACCTAGCATATTGTCACTTGTATTTCCCACAAATTCGCTTATACCTGGTGTCAGCGGCGACATTGTATTTGGATCGCAGGCATCTCAACGCTGATCCCCAGCCGTTGTGGGCTGTAAAATCGCTGTTCTCTACACGTGTAGTTGCTCAGATACCGCTGCTATTCCTGGCAGAAATTTGGGAAACTAGGTGCATACTGTAGGTGGTACAGGCAGGGCAGGAGAGCTCCCTGAACGTGCAGGGAAAGCAGAGGAGACTACAACAGAGGGGAGGGCTACATCATGGGAGATAAGGGGAAACTAGGACAGGGCACCTGTCTGAGATGACTTCCCCCTCCAGATCTGCTGCCAGCGTGGGCCTTGAAGCCTGAGTGCGGGACCTGTGACGGGATGCCATCCTCCTCATTCCGAGGCCACGAGGTGAGTGACCTGTCCTCTTTCTCTCATGCCCTAAGATTCTCCTGAAACTCCTCCCCCTGTCCTTTCACCCCTTTACACAATTAACTTGCCTATTCGCAGTAGAGACTGGCCCACCTTATCACTTTTCTCCCGACTTAGGTGCTAGGGGATATTCTATACCAAAAGACGCAGTCATAGAACAACTTCTACCTAAAGGCCTTATTATAACATCAAACTGCTGGTTCATCGCCAATATGGCCTGTACCTGTATTGAAACCTAATGGTACTTGGAGAATAACTATTGTTCATAGGCATTTGAATCATACAGCACGTGGTGGCTTTATATTCAGAACGTATTAGTAAATGAACCCCCTTAACGTATGTTTGTTGCTTAAATTTATCCAATGGTTATAGAACTGTTAATGGATTTAAAGAACCCAATATTCCACTGATTTTTCACTTCAAGGCAAAGAGCATTTATGGACTGTACTCCCCCACACTGTACTCCCCCCAAGGCTATTGTGATAGTCCAACTATTATCCATCTGATGGTCATCAGTGAGGGAGCAATGATGGAACTACTTCAGATAATTGGTCACGTGATCGTTAGTGCCGTAGGGGCCCTAGCACTCTGGTATCATAGCCATTCTGGCACTCAATGGGTTAAAGCTAAAGGCCTGCAACACAGTCGTTCTGTATGTAGGTGACTTACCTGTAGCAACAGGGACCAGGGAAGAAAAGCTAAGGTTATTACAACATGTATTACAATTAGGGTGACCAGATTTGTCCTGGCTGTTGTTCGCTCGCACTATAATCTCAGCCTTATTCATGGAAAGACGCTTAATGCAAACCTTGCAGAAACCTAATGCAAGCCATAACTTTTAACCTGAAGCTCATTTTTTATAATATAATTCTAATTAATTTGATCTATTTCTTATGTTAGTACCTCATCAAACTATATAGATATGCGTTCATTTCCTACATGTTAGTACTGTATCTATTTGTTCTAAATCTATGATATATACCTATTGCTAAGCTTAGCTGATTATATTTGTTAATGCTTCTTTTCTCTTGTAGAGTCCTACACCTACATCTAGTGTAGTATTTTCCCCCCCATCATTTCGTTTTTCTGTGATATAAAAAAATCCTCATCAATTTCTCTCTATGGGTAAAATAAAATAAAAAAGACAAATGAGAAATAAACTTTCCCCCCCTAACTTATTTCACAACCTATGTTGTTTTGACAAAAACCTTCTGATAGAAAGACTTAAGTCATCAAGCTAGTTTCCTGCCTAGTATGTGGCAGCGCTGAATGAGAACCTCTTGTATGTGTCAGTTGGAGCAAGATAGACAGAGGCGGAGGGGTGAAGGAAAGAATGAGGAAGACAGTTTGCAAACAACACTCTAGAGGGGTCTTTTGAAGACACGTCTGAAGCAAGTTTAATTGGCGCGAAGACTAAAGTCCTTAACTCATCGTCTGCTATACAGAGTTGATGTGTATGGGCCACGTCAAAGTCTACATTCAACCGTTTTTGTTACCTTTTTCACTTTTCTCAGGTGTATGGAGCCAAGTTTCAAAGCTTAGCGTCACCATGATTCTGTGGATGTTCCTGTCTTTAGGCTTCATCTCACTGGCTCAATGCAAAGGTAAGTCCATTTAAACTATATACAACCTAAAAGGCACCATTTCCCAGGGCAATTTGCACATTGCTAGAGTTCTTTAACTCTTGGACATTCATGTCTACTGTACAGTAACTGGCTCTCACAAGCAGTGAGGGTGAACTGAAATCCCTTATCAGCAATATATTGTATAACTAACTGTTTATCCCTGGAAGTGAATGAAACACATTTCTATATTCTCTTTCTGTTGAACATCTAATCTAGAAGTACCTTACATATATTGATACAATTACTGTAGAGGACCTTCCTCATGGATCTTACAATCCTTAGAGCTGAATATAATAATAATTATAGTTTTTTTTCTTATATAGCACTGATAATATTTGCAGTGCTGTACATATAATTTTGCAGGAACAATGGAGTCCCTGCCCCGAAAAGCTTACAATCTAATGTTGGTGGCTGAAGCACAGTGAGATAAAGGGGTTTGCCCAAGGTCACAGAAGAAGAGCATACACTGGGAAATAAATTACTGTACGCTCACCCACTTCAAAGGCCGCGTGCTAAGCTACTACTTTAACTCTAAATTAATAACTGTAGATACCAGATATAGTTGTGTAAATATGTTTAAATGATCTTTTAATATGGAGGTTATCTTAGGACAGATTCAGCCAGTCTGGGATTCACTAGTGCTTGGGATAGGCTCAAGAGTATCCTAAATATAGGATAGTAAAGGTAACATGTAAGGTCATCTGAGGCTTCACAGCAAGTAGGAGTAATCAGGTTGGCAAAGTAGTCCTTGCCCGCTGTCACGTTCTATGCTTCCTAGCCCCCTATTCTAAAGACAAGAAAGTTACGTTTCTAATTTTTAAAACAGTTAATCTCAGTCAGTCTGATCCAGCACTGGCCAGCGGTTTTTATTCAGTCAGGGACCACGTGACAGCGTTATGTAAAAGTATATGTGTCCCCTTCATAGGCAAAGACTTTTGCGGTTATCACTGTTTGGATGCAGTGCTAATGCTAATGCAGAAGGAGTTGCTGCATTTTTGACCCCATTCTTCAGCTGAGGTTCAGTCACAGTAGTGCTACAATACAGTTGACAGACAAGTCAACTTTCACTGGTTTTCTATGAGCCTTGCTGACTTGCAGTCAGTCTCACTGATTATTAGCACCAGAAGTCCCATTGACTACAATGGAGTTAGCACTTGTCCATTAACATGGTATGTTTACAGTCTAGAACAGGGGTAGCTAACTCCAGTGCTCAAGGGCCACAAACAGGTCAAGTTTTAAGGATATCCCTGCTTCAGCACAGGTGGCTCAGTCATTGACTGAGCTTTTGATTGGGCCACCTGTGCTAAAGCGGGATATCCTTAAAATCTGACCTGTTGAAGGCCCTTGAGGACTGGAGTTGGCCACTCCTGGTCTAGAACCTCCAGATCTAAGTTATTGGGGTCTTAGGAGGTTGACATCTCTGTGTATAGGGATATTTAAAGGGTTATCTATTCTCACATCATTCCAGATGTGGGAGAATTCCATTACAGTTCTGCATTAGCTAACAAAAAGCATGTGGGGATATAAAAGATCATTATTAATAATGATATTATTTTTATGTTATTTTATATTCTATGAAAATTGTCAAATATCAAAACCATTTCCGTGCCAGCAAAAGAGTGTGTCTAGTTTTAAGTACATACATTTATTTAATACATATAAAATAGTAACTATAACAATGTTTTATTTTTAGGCTAACTTATCTTGAGAATCCTAATTTTCCCCGAGTGATTGATTTGAATTTGATACCAACTGTTTTTTTTTTTTAATTATTATTATTAATATACCACTGTAATTGCTATTTGACCTGCCACTATTGGAGTGAGTCAAAAAAATCAATATAAAAAAAATATATCATGATGTATTTAATATGTGCTGTGAAACTACTGCACCCTCCCTGCGCTTGAGCGGCCCATTACAAGACTTTGCATTGCAATGGGATGCAGGCCCCTCTCGAAGCTGCGTTAGCTATTTTGGATCCTAAGGTAACTTGGCTGCCTTAGATGCATTAAAAAACTATTGGTGAAATCTGGCATGTCTGTGTTGACTACTTACTGTTATATTATTAAATGTCTCAAAGAGATACTAATATATTGTTAATATAATGTACTTCATGGGTAATTTAAAGAAATACATGTAACAACAAGACACACGCGTTGCCCTGAATAATTACACACAAAACAATCTGGATGATCAGACACAAAAGGCAATGTGTAGTTAGCAGTGTTTGGCATATATGACGGTCTATTGGATGTAGTGCCTTGTTCACTAGGCTTATCCAATGCATAAATAATAAGCAATATGCAAATCTTTGTAATAATATGCTTTATTTTTTAATAGCGCAGTTACAGTCTTTTCACAGCGGTATTACGTTGTAAAAAATTGCATGCAAATATACGTGTGTGTACAGTACTTGTATTATTTGAAGTTGGTCTTTGAGGCAAGGGTCCCCAAACTTTTACACAGGCTAGGCACCCCCAGAAGCAATTGTTTTGCCAATTTAATCCTAAAATTTGAGGGATTGGGACCCAAAATATCAAATTTCAAAGAATAAGGATGTTTGACTTAGTGGGATATATTATGTGGGTGATTGATGCAGTAAAATTCTTCTTTCTCTTCTTGTCACTCATAGAAGTCCTCCCTTGTCTCTCTCACTTTCTGATTCTCCTGTATGCTCCTCCTGTCACTCAGCCCCCCTTATAAAGTGGGCAGTCCCACCTAGGATGAAAGAAACCTGAAGGCAATGGCATGTTAAAGAGGTTCAATGGAGATAATGAACACCTTTCATTTGAAAGATTGAACAAATATAAGTATTTTGAAACTTTTAACTTTTCTACGGTAAACAAAAGCTTTTAAGTTTATTTAATTTAATTTTTTATTTTTTACCATATTAAATCTCATGTCTTTTTGTGGAAGGGCTGTTTGTAAACCCCCAAAACTAGAGATTAAGTATTTTCTCCGTTGTTAATATAGTAATTATGAAGTGATTTTTAGTCAAACAGATAAATATAAGTAGTTGATATGCTTGAATTCCGTGGACCCGGAGAAAAGCAAAACATATACATTTTTATCAGGACGCAGATAAGTAAAACCAGTGACCAGTGTCTAAAAAAAGTAATGGTTCTGTGCCTGATTTATTACTATTTTTTTAAAAAATAGATCTACATTTATTAAAGCTTTTTTTTTACTGCATTTCAGAAATATTTAGACAGTAATTATGCTGTAAAAGTAGGACCAGGTAAACACTTTCTAAAATGATCTAAATCAATGTTTCAGTAAAAAGAAGGTGGGACTGTGTTTGTAAATAAAAAAGCAGTGGTTACTCTGGCAGGTGTGCAGCATCCATAAGCATAAAAACCCACACCTACAATATTAGCTGTATATAGGTATATATGGGGCATATGTGGGTCTGTGTGTACCATTGTGAGTGTGCAAACCTGCATATATCCTAATATATATATACAAAAAGGCAAGAATCAGCACTCCTAGTAAAGATAATAATAAGGTCTGGTGCTTGTTCCTTAAAAATAAATAGAAAGAATATACGTTACCATCCGAGGACTGATAAAGTAGAGACAGCACACAGTAGGAAGATGACAAAAGGTTATATTAGCTAAAACAGCATCACAGATAACCGACGTTTCAACCCTACAGAGAGGTCTTTTTCAAGGGGATGTGTATACAGTGCTACGAACATGTGAATGCATATATACCTGAAAATCCTGAAAACCTGAAAACCCAGTGACTCCACCCCATACACAATCCGAGTAACCACCAACATGTGTATCTATGTCTTGTTTTATTTATTTCTAAAAATCTTTTACCAGGAAGTAATACATTGAGACTTACGTGTCGTTTTCAAGTATGTCCTAGGCAGAGCCTGAGATAGATTTCCCGGGGCCCAGGACTAGAGTTTTGACTAGAGCCCCCCCCCCCCCCCATTTTGGCAGTCTTGCCAGCCCCCCATTTGACACTTTGCGCCCCCCATCTATTTCCCCTCCTCTTCCCATGTATTTCTCTCCTGGCGTCTATCTTTTACCCCCTCTTTTCCTCACACACTCTAACCCTCCCTCACCTCTCCCTTCCTCACTCCCTCTCTTACAACCACTCTCTCCTCACTCTCCCCCCCATCAATTGCCCCCCTCTTCTTCAATTCTCCCTTACACTCATCCCCCCTCCCCCAATTACATACAAAATCCCTCCCCATCCCTCAATTACATAAAATATCCCCACTACCCCCCAATTACATACAAAAAACCCTCCCCCACAATTACATAACCCCCCCTACAATTACATACAAATTCCCTCCACTCCACAATTACATTTAAAAAAAAACACCCCTCAAATACATACAACTCCCCCTCACCCTCCAAATACATTAAAAAAAAACAACATTACATACCAACCTCCCCCCACCCCCCCAAATTACATAAAAAACACACACTTACCTTGGGAATGATCTCAGGCCTCTGGTACGCCAGCTCTCCCCCAGCTGCTGCAGGCCGTCTGTTGGACTTCCCCTCTCCCACGCTGTGCGGGTCTCCCACACTCTCCTTCACTGGGCCTCTCTCTCATGCCGGTGCGCGCAGAGGTCAGAGAGCGGCCCTCATGCCGGTGCGTGCTAGAAGCTGCCAAGGTTCTGGCACGCTCTGATGTCCGAGAGGCCCGATGTGCACTGGCATCAGAGAGAAACAGAGAGAGAGTGAGGGAGAGGCAGGCCCATAGCTGGGTAGAACCGGGGCCCGGCGACAACGAGAGGACCGGCAGCCAGGCAAAAAAGTTCTCAACTTCCAGCACCGGCCAGCCGGCCAGGTCCCCTGCAGCCACTGGGCCTGGTACAATTGTCCCGGCTCTCCCTCCCTGTTGGCAGCCCTGGGCACAGTCCTGGGCACAGAGTTATGATAACAATACATGGTTACATTTAATGAACAGGGTGTTATACATGGTATATGTTATAGGCGTATGTAACAGTTACAAACCAGATTAAATAATTGGATAGTTTGGATAATGGGCCTACTTTAATATAGCCTGAAACGGCTGTTCAGGACTTTATTGCATGAAGACGCACATTGATGGCACTGTTTCCTAAGCGATAATGGGGATAGACAGGGTTGCAAACCTGTCTCAGACATGTACCCACAAGTGATATTTTTATTTGCTATACTTCTTCTTGTTGACGTTTACTATACCAGAATTTCCACAATACAATGGCATGATAAGAAGGCCTCTCTTAAAATCAAAAACTCCAACCGTATAGTACTGAATATCGTACTTACAATTACAGTCCTTTCAAGTATGACTTGAGAAGACACAGGGAGATAAACTTAAATTCCCAAGATCCCTCACAGTTGACATGTCCCCATTGCTAACAGGAATAAAACTATTTTGTCCAGCTGTGAACTGATTGTTCATCTGATTGGTCGGCAAAGCAGGCCAATGTCCTCATATAAATGAGAAACAGCGAGCCAAACAAACAAATATAAACAAAAAACGATAATCAATGCACTGTAAATAAAAATAAAAAGTGCACATAGGAGCAGTTGAGACCTTAACCCAGAGATTCCCAACCTTTTTTGTTTGGAGGAACCCTTGACGTATTTTCGAAAAATCTCGGGGAACCCCTATCTGGCTGACACATATTAGGTTCGACAGGGGTAAATCACAAAATTCCACACCTCACGAGCCCCCTCTATTTCCCACCCTCTACCCATGTATTTCTCTCCCATCCATCTCACTAACTCTCCCCCCTCCCGCCTCGCATGCATTTCTCTCCACTCTGTCTCCCTCACTCACTCTCCTCCCCTCCCACCTCGCATGTATTTATCCCCTGCGTCTCAGTCTTACTCCTTCTCCTCACCCACTCCCTCCCGCCCTCTCTCCTCTCACTCGCCCCTACCTTCCGTCATTTACTCCACCCTCACTCAGTGCCGGGTCACACTGCTAGAGCACACTCCTACCCTGCAGTCCTGAGAGCGAGCGGGCTCTGGGGGGGGGGGGGTTAGTGGGTGAGGAGAAGGAGTAAGACTGAGACGCAGGGGATAAATACATGCAAATGTTAATGTAGTACACACAACTTACGGGTATTCCTTAAAGCAGTGTTTCCTAAACCCGGTGGCCCAGATGAATTAAATAGGCAATTCCACATAGGGCCAAAATATACTAATGCCAGTGACATGTTTAACCTTACAGTGCCCTAATGACGTACCTGGTATGTCATGGGCACTGGCACTCCAGAAGCACATACAACGTACCAGTTAAGTCATAGGCACATTCTTATTTACTAGGGAAGATATGGGTCAGCCCAATCGAAACAAAATGGAAAGCCCCCTCTACTTCCGTTTCCTCCATCCGGAGCCTGACCACAGTCATGAGCAATCACATCACTAGAAGTCCTTTAAGTCCAGCAGCACTAGAGTGACTAAAGGTTATAGCGACAAATTATTGGTGATTGATACTTTTTATAACCAAAAATCTAACACCTAGAAGTATTTCTAAATCCTTTTTAAAGATTGTTTGTTAACATGGAGAGATGAGAATTGGGGGAAGGTTGATTTCCTCTGGCTGCTCTCTTGTATATGATATTACGATGTGTTCAACAAGCATGTGTGCAGGCAAAGTCCCCTTCTCTCTCCTTCCCCTTATTGTCTCTTTAACAAGGGCAAGACGGGATAATGGTAAATGAAACACTTGATTGACAAACACTCTGCTATTCAGAGTCCCTGAAGAACTGCAATTTGTAATTAATTCTCAGAGAAACAAATGCAGTCATTTAGATTATTTATGGAATTCTTTGCAAAAGGTTGTTTTTTTTAGGCCAGCTCGGTGAAATTGCACCTCTGTAGATAAAATAAATAAAAATGTAAACAAGTTGTCTGTGTAATCAGCTTTCTTAGAAAAACTCAATGACCTTTAAATGTAACAGTTTTACTTGACGTGATAGTGCTAGACTCAGATAAAGAGTCGCCCAATTTTGTTAATTTTCACACCCACATTTTAATAGATGTAATTGTGCCCTCTGCTATTTATCACTGTTCATCCCTAATACCAGCTCTTTAACCAATCCCACTGCACAAACTCACACATACATACACAGATACACACACACTACCACATTTATGCACATAAAGTAGACACACACTAACCCATTAATACACACATAGATCACTGATACTAATTTTATATAGTCTTGGTGGTTTTCGTGTTATTGTTAAAACTGGATGTTGGTACATCTCCTTTTCCCTCCTTTGCCATTGATCTTCCCCTGCAGCCAGGGATTCTGGGTAATGACATGCAAATGAGCAGTCACCGCAGGAAGAAGTGTGTGAGAGTTTAGAGACACATACTGTAATATAATATATAAAATTCTGCTTCTGTCTCCTATGAACATCCAAAGTCAACCAGCTCTTAAAGCAGCAACCCTCCCCAGAAGCATCTTTAAATTTAACTCACATAATGTTAGTATCTTGCCCACTTAGCATGTCCTTGTAGTTTAAAAAAAACAAACTGTTCTTTAGTGTTTACATTCTGATTATAAATCATGATTTTCTTTATTTCTCACTTCTAGTTACCACCAGAGTTGCCACCCTCTATTGAAGGCTGACCCAGAGACTTTTTGCAATAACATTTTATATATATATATATATAATTTATTTATTTTTTGAAAAAATTTTTTTACCGAGGGCGGCAGCGTTATCTCCCCCTGCAAGGTCCAGTCAATATGGTTCTGAGACGTCAAATAGCATGCGTTGCCATGACAACGGGATGCCTTATGGCGCGGAGGCGTCATGCGATGCCCTGTTTTCATGGTAATGTGATGCCGCGTGACATCAAGTAGCATCCCATTGTCATGGCAACGCGGTGCCATTTGACGTCACACAGCCATGTTGACAGGATTTGCAGGGGGAGATGCTGGGAGATGATGCAGCCACCAGTCTGCGATTTTTCAGGTAAACCCGTAGCCCGGAGATACGTGGCCAAAACCCGTAGTCTCCGGGTCATACCCGGAGTGGTGGCAACCGTGGTTACCATGGTAACCTTTAAAACTGCACTCTGGGGAGAGCTCCGTGTTAACCCATATATTTCAAACGCTTATTTACTGAACAGAGCATCAGAGTTGAAAAATTAAAAAAACAGATGGACTGGGCCAGAAGAGATCTCTTAAAGTAACAAAAATGTCCATCAGTGAGGATTGTTACTCAAAGGCCTCGGTCCCGCTGCGCTCGTTGGCGCGGGCGGCGGGTCGCGAGTTCCCCACCAGCAGGGGAATCCTCGCGAGCCGGTCCCGGTCCCCACTGGCTGCACAGAGCACTACACGCTGTAGCGCGTCAGCCGCTGGAGACACCAGAGAATGGTGTTTTCTAGCTTTGACGCGTGACGTGTGTGGCTGTGAGCCAATGGGGAGGGGAGGCTTCGGGAGGAGGGGAGGCTTCGGGGAGCGGGGAGGAGTGTGGAGTGAAAGCAGGTGAGTGCCTTTCTCTGTGTGTGTGTCTGAGTGCGTGCCTGTCTGTGTGTGTATGTGTCTGAGTGCGTGAGTGCCTGTCTGTGTGTGTGTGTGCCCGAGTGCCTGCCTCTGTCTGTGTGTGTGTGTGTGCCCGAGTGCCTGCCTCTGTCTGTGTGTATGAGTGTGTATGAGTGCGTGAGTGCCTGCCTGTGTGTGCGCGCGCGTGTGTGTGTATGAGTGTGTGAGTGCCTGCCTGTGTGTGTGTGTGCGCGTGTATGAATGAGTGCCTGCGTGTGTGTGTTTAAACTTACCTTCCAGCTCCAGCCCGAGTCCGTGGAGGGAGGGGGGGGGAGAGTAGCGGGTCCCTCCGCTCAAGCCACGCCCCCCCTCCCTGTCAAACCTCCCACCTCCCGCCCACCTCCCGATCAAACCTCCCACCTCCCGCCCACCTCCCGATCAAACCTCCCACCTCCCGCCCACCTCCCGCTCCGGCTCCCGCTCCCTACAGACCGCAGATCGCGGTCTGTGTATCTCAGCGCACCGCCTGTCAGCAGCGCAGGTGCGCTGACTCTGGGAGCGGGGCCTTAGCCTAAGCATTCTAACCACGGCTAATCACCTTAACAATTTGTGACATGCAAGACCAGCCCCACATAGGAACAAAGTGAACTAGCACAGTGGCATGTTTAATAAGTTACATGGAACCAAATGATACATAAAAATAAAAAAATAACATTGGACAAGTATAAGTATTTTTTTTTGTAAACTTGTTCTTTATTTGAATTTTCTGTAAGAACGGTGGGGGATGGGATACAGAACGAAAAGAGGGTGTTGTGTTACTTTTAGATTACATACATTTGTATACATGCCTATGTAACACATTGAACGGGGGAGACATTAACTACAACACTGTTAGCACAGCGTATAAAAGTAACTAATACAAAAAATCAACTAATAAGACTGGGAGAGGAGAAAAGAAAACATGTCATTGCTTTTAGAATATATTTCCACATTCTGGCCGATAGTAAATACATATTAATAATCATACCTTCGTGGAATATGGAATACCCTCTGAGTTTGCTTTTGTTTTTTTTAATTTGTGGGTTTTTACGACTCCTAAATAAATTCTCCATGGTTCCCATACTTTTAAGAATTTCTGAACTGTGTCATTTTGTATCCCCGTCAATTTTTCCATAAGACAGACCCTCCATAGTTTCGCTTTTACTGCATCTAGGGCTGGCTGTTGAGATCAGGGCTTTCTTATCTTCCCCCAAGAGGCACATGTCCTCAAATACTGTATAGTCGTTATGTGGGCCTTTGCTTCTTATGTGGTCCCTCAGTTGGAGATATCAAAAGAAGGCCAATTTATGTAATCCAGTATAAGTATTTTTTTTAATGTGTTATTTTTTTTGTTTAAGCATTTCCATGATAAATGCTTTGAAGGATTTTACACCGTCTTTATTCAATGTGTTTTGGTAATAATTTTGTTAGTCTACCCTCGAAGTCGCAGGTAAATTGTTAGCGTTGCTCTGTGTTTTGTTTGCAAAGTAATTATGATGCCATCATCAGTCGAACAATGAAAAATAAGTCGCTGACTCCAGTGTCCCACACATATTGATATTGCACAAGAAACAAATACGTAAAACAGTTTACAGAGGATTAAATCTTTCTAAGGAAGCCGATTACAATGATAAATTGTTTGCAGGTAGTGTTAAGACAGGTAAAAAGGGGATACCTTGGCGTTGTTAAAGGCTTAAAGTAGTTTGACCAAATAATGTAACTAAATTACCCTTATGAGAAGACAGATCATTTTTTAACTATATAATTTGTCAGATTGGATGTAGCATTGGGGCTTTTTGTCTTTTCTTGTATACAAGGGGTCACTACTCCAGTAGCACTCCTACTGAGACGTACAGTATATATGGATGGTGGGTTTGGGTGCTGAGGAGTTGTGTGTGAATGATACAGTACATTGTTACAATTATTTTTGGCTGCTACCTTGACATTATTTTAATTGCCCATTAGATTCAACCACAAGTAGCAAGTTGAAAAAAAATGCTTTCTGTCTTTTATCTTCTATCTACCTTTTCCGTTTGTGGGTTTTTTATTTACTGCAGTGACTTCCTACAGCTATACAGATTGAGCTGTTTGGTAATGTTGGTTTGTCTTCAGCTAGGATTTGCAAGTCAGACAATCTAGGTTAAAGGGTTGTGTTTGGTTAGGGAGGACCCCAGAATGCAGAGGAAGTACAACTTTCACATGAACACAGGGGTCTTCCTTACGATGTAATATAATATCTACTGCTCTTAGCTTAACCACCGAGACCTGCAACACATCACTTCATTAAGAGCAGTGTAACCCTCCCCGCCTGGCTCCTAGGGAGTTTACATCACATGACTCTTATCTTGGCTTGCTCAGTGTTGGTTACTTTGTCAGGGTGCTGGATTCATGCAGGCTGGGTGTTGGTAATATAATGATGGGCGCGTGGAGCTTTAGTCATACAAATAGCAGCATTACTTTGTGTGCAGTATCATCCCTGTTCTCTGTCTTTGCTGTCTGTATCCTCTTCCCTAGCTGCGCTAGGGAGGTGCTGAGGCATGACTAATCCCTCTTACTTAAGTGATCTCTCTGCTGTGCAGCATCAGTAGTTCTCCATATCTTTTGGACCCCTGCCGGGTCTTGTACTACTCTGTCTGATGTCAGTATCCCTGTATTGTATTGTATTGTATGTCTTTATTTATATAGCGCCATTAATGTACATAGCGCTTCACAGCAGTAATACATGTGGTAATCCAATAAATAACAGATAATATAAATAACAGATCATGGGAATAAGTGCTTTATTAAGGAAGAGGAGTCCCTGCTCCGAGGAGCTTACAGTCTAATTGGTAGGTAGGGAGAACGTACAGAGACAGTAGGAGGGAGTTCTGGTAAGTGCATCTGCAGGGGGCCAAGCTTTATGTGCCATGTGTTCAGAATAGCCACAGTGCTATTCATATGCTTCTTTAAGCAAGTGTGTCTTAAGGTGGGTCTTAAAGGTGGATAGAGAGGGTGCTAGTTGGGTACTGAGGGGAAGGGCATTCCAGAGGTGAGGGGCAGTCAATGAAAAAGGTTTAAGGCGGGAGAGGGCTTTAGATACAAAGGGGGTAGAAAGAAGACATCCTTGAGAAGAACGCAAGAGTCTGGATGGTGCATAACGAGAAATTAGGGCTGAGATGTAAGGAGGGGCAGAAGAGTGTAAAGCTTTAAAAGTGAGGAGAAGAATGGCGTGTGAGATGCGGGATTTGATCGGAAGCCAGGAGAGGGATTTCATGAGGGGAGATGCTGAGACAGATCTAGGAAAGAGTAGAGTGATTCTGGCAGCAGCGTTAAGGATAGATTGTAGGGGAGACAGGTGAGAGGCAGGAAGGCCGGACAGCAGGAGGTTACAGTAATCAAGACGGGAGAGAATGAGGGCCTGAGTCAGAGTTTTAGCAGTCGAGCAACAGAGGAAAGGGTGTCTCAGGTATTGATCGCTATCTCGTGGCCTTCCCGGTGGGAGTCAGCTATGGACACTCCGATGGAGCTGGTCCAACTATGCCTCGGGACTGCGGCTTGAGAAGCCCCTTCAGGGCATAAGCTGCCTGTATGTGACTCAAGAGTAGTGTAAAACCATTTCTGGGAATGCTATCCAAATAGGGCACTGTTCCTAACTATAACACAATCAAGGGAATCCTTACCATATACTAGACATATCTATATTATACACCAGCCCGCACTTGGTCCGCGGTTCACCGGCTCAAGTACAGGGCAGGGCGACAATGAATCTGACTGCATCTGTATATAACCTATTCACAGTGAGGAACCTCGCCTGTGACTCCTCCTGGGATCTGACCTTCTAGAACCGACTCCCTACTATATATCCGGCTATGACATCACCATCACTAGGCAGAAGTGGGTAGGGCTTTGATTCTGCCTAGTCACCAAGCGCCATGTGATGATGAAAGGGCCATTACTCTGTATGGGCCCACTTAGTTAACCCTCTAAGGCCATAGTTATGCCAAAGGGGGGTTACAGCCGTATTTCAGTTTACAGATGAATTTGGTTAATGCTGAAAGAATTATAAATAGGCCCACCTTATAATTACTCCTTTAAAATTCGAATTAGGATATCATTAAACACAGTTAAAGTATCCTTGTGCAGTGCATCACAGTATTTAATTGCATGATCTTATTATGCTGCCAGTACTTGGTATTCTATCTAAACCTGGATCTAATTGGCATGCCACACTCATTATCAATTATTTATAAGGCAGTGCCCACATATTCCACAGTACAATAGGTGGAAGGAGGGAATACTGAGAAGATAATATAACATCAGAATTATGAAATTCTTAATTAATTATTGTTCCTTGCCCCCAAGAGCAAACTAATGGTACGTTTACACCATGAATCATCTACATGGGACATCTACCCACTGCTTAACTAAGATACATCGCTACCCCGATTGATGAATTACCTGTCCCAGGACTGGTAATCACTGCTTATGATTTAGTCGTACCCAAGCTCTACAAAATGACGCATGAACAGGAGGGGGGAGAAGGGGAGGAGGGGGGGGAGAGACTCAGACAGAGCCGCAGCTCCACCTAGGGTGGGGGGGAGTCAGGAGAGAGGGGGCAGGACACAGAAAGAGAGACACATACAATGACACACACACACACACACACACACACACACACACACACACACACACACACACACACACACACACACACACACACACACACACACACACACACACACACACACTGACTGACACACATACTGACTGACACACATACACACACTGACTGACACACATACACACTGACTGACACACATACACACATACTGACTGACACACATACACACACATACACACACACTGGCTGACACACACACACACACACACACACACACACACACACACACACACACACACACACACACACACACACACACACACACACACACACACACACACACTGGCTGACACACACACACACACACACACACACACACACACACACACACACACACACACACACACACACACACACACACACACACACACACACACACACACACACACACACACACACACACACACACACACACTGACTGACTGACTGACTGACATACACACACACACACACTGACTGACACACATACACACACACTGACTGACACACATACACACACTCACACATATACACACACACACTGACTCACACACATACACACACACACTGACTCACACACATACACTGACTGACACACACACACACACACACACACACACACACACACACACACACACACACACACACACACACACACACACACACACACACTGAC
The DNA here is from genome assembly GCF_040206685.1 of Ascaphus truei. NCBI lineage: Eukaryota > Metazoa > Chordata > Amphibia > Anura > Ascaphidae > Ascaphus > Ascaphus truei. Next base: position 59,331,387 of record NC_134489.1, on the reverse strand, counting down.
TGACACACATACACACACACACACTGACTGACACATACACAAACACACTGACACGCACGCACACTGACACACATACGCACGCACACTGACTGACACACATACACACGCACACTGACTGACACACATACGCACGCACACTGACTGACACACATACGCACGCACACTGACTGACACACATACACTCACTGACTGACACACATACACACACTGACCGACACAGAGAGACATTCACACAACACAGAGAGAGACATACACTGACACACACACACATTGACTGACACACACACACATTGACTGACACACTGACACACACACACACACTGACTGACACACTGACACACACACACTGACTGACACACTGACACACACACTGACTGACACACTGACACACACACTGACTGACACACATGCACACACTGACTGACACACATGCACAACTGACTGACACACATACACACACTGACTGACACACATACACACAGTGACCGACACACATACACACAGTGACCGACACACACACAAACAAACAAACATACATACTCTCTGACTGACACACATACATACTCACTGACTGACACACATACACACACTGACTGACACATACAATGACTGACACGTGTGCCGAGCACGCGCGTTATAAGTCAATTTCTGTGACAAAAGTCAAAGAAGTTTCACTTACTATGCGCGTGCACAGCACACACAGCTTTTTTTATTTTGCCACGGAAAGTAAGGCCTTTACTGTACCTGAGGAGATACATAATTACATCATTTGTTGTATGACGTACATACTGCATAATTATAGGTGAAGGTATTTATAAAACCTGAAATTAAATTAAACACAACTAAAACATTGGAAAAAAATCGATGGAACCGCGCTCGTGCTGTCTTTGAAAATACGTGTTGATAAATGTGAGACCCTTGCAGCTGTCAGCCTGGAGGTACTGTACTCCCAGACACTCCTACGTGAGATGTCCCAAAGAAGGTCTCGACAACAAGTCCCAAAGAAGGTCTCGACAACAAGCGACAGGAAAATGCAAACAGTGCACCGGGTATCAGTATTAGAAGAAATGTATACATTTAATATAAAAACAAAGAATCACTATGCCCCACATATGGTAGTACCAGATGATCAGTAAACAAAATCCACAATAATGCTATAATATCAATCAGCTTTATGCTTAAACGAGATAATCAAATAAACAAAACATAAAATATGCAAATCTACATATAGAAAAAAACGAGTACATGAAATAATTGGAACAGGAATTAAATGCAAGTGCAAAACACAACAACCACAGAGGGGGGTGTGTGTGTGTGCTAACTGGGCGTTTGGAGCGACGCTGCTGCCGGGATGTGCTGGTGTGTCCGGACTGCACTTCCGACAGCTGATAAGTATGCCAGCCGCACTTCCTGGTTTCGCCACACTAGCCAATGGGAACGCGTGCCAGACAGCCTCACATGACATCTACGCATTTCGCAACAGCGTGCTTTGTTAGGCCCCCAGCGTGATTTTTTGTTTTATATTAAATGTATAATTTTTTTTCTAATAGTGATCCTCGGTGCGCTGTTTGCATTTTCTTGTTGACAACTAAAACATTACTTGGTGGATTTATGTCAGTTTGAAACATTATCAGTTATCAGGACTGCTAGCAATCTTTCAGGTTGACACAGAACCTGAACGTATGTATTTGGGAGGTAGTGTATATATTTGGGGTGGCTAGTGTAAGAATGTATTTCGGGGGTAGTGTAAGAATGTATTTCGGGGGTAGTGTAAGTATGTATTTGGGGGAGTAGTGTAAGTATGTATTTGGGGGAGGGAGTAGTGTAAGTATGTATTTGGGGGAGTAGTGCAAGTATGTATTTGGGGGAGGGAGTAGTGTAAGTATGTATTTGGGGGAGGGAGTAGTGTAAGTATGTATTTGGGGGTTAGTGTAAGTATGTATTTGGGGGTTAGTGTAAGTATGTATTTGGGGGGGACAGTGTAAATATGTATTTGGGGGGACAGTGTAAGTATGTATTTGGGGGGTAGTGTAACTATGTATTTAGGGGGTAGTGTAAGTATGTATTTGGGGGGATAGTGTAAGTATGTATTTGGGGGGTAGTGTAAGTATGTACTTGGGGGGTAGTGTAAGTATGTATTTGGGGGGTAGTGTAAGTATGTATTTGGGGGGTAGTGTAAGTATGTATTTGGGGGATAGTGTAAGTATGTATTTTGGGGGATAGTGTAAGTATTTGGGGGGGTAGTGTAAGTATGTATTTGGGGGGATAGTGTAAGTATGTATTTTGGGGGATAGTGTAAGTATGTATTTGGGGGATAGTGTAAGTATGTACTTGGGGGGTAGTGTAAGTATGTATTTGGGGGGTAGTGTAAGTATGTATTTGGGGGGTAGTGTAAGTATGTATTTGGGGGATAGTGTAAGTATGTATTTTGGGGGATAGTGTAAGTATTTGGGGGGGTAGTGTAAGTATGTATTTGGGGGGATAGTGTAAGTATGTATTTTGGGGGATAGTGTAAGTATTTGGGGGGGTAGTGTAAGTATTTGGGGGGGTAGTGTAAGTATGTATTTGGGGGGATAGTGTAAGTATGTATTTTGGGGGATAGTGTAAGTATTTGGGGGTGTAGTGTAAATATGTATTTGGGGGGGTAGTGTAATAATGTATTTGGGGGGTAGTGTAAGTATGTTTTTTGGGGGGGTAGTGTAAGTATGTATTTGGGGGGTAGTGTAAGAATGTATTTGGGGGGTAGTGTAAGTATGTATTTGGGGGGGTAGTGTAAGTATGTATTTGGGGGGTAGTGTAAGTATGTATTTGGGGGGGTAGTGTAAGAATGTATTTGGGGGGTAGTGTAAGTATGTATTTGGGGGGGTAGTGTAAGTATGTATTTGGGGGGGTAGTGTAAGTATGTATTTGGGGGGTAGTGTAAGAATGTATTTGGGGGGTAGTGTAAGTATGTATTTGGGGGGGTAGTGTAAGTATGTATTTGGGGGGTAGTGTAAGTATGTATTTGGGGGGGTAGTGTAAGTATGTATTTGGGGGGTAGTGTAAGAATGTATTTGGGGGGTAGTGTAAGTATGTATTTGGGGGGGTAGTGTAAGTATGTATTTGGGGGGGTAGTGTAAGTATGTATTTGGGGGGTAGTGTAAGTATGTATTTGGGGGGGTAGTGTAAGTATGTATTTGGGGGGTAGTGTAAGTATGTATTTGGGGGGGTAGTGTAAGTATGTATTTGGGGGGTAGTGTAAGAATGTATTTGGGGGGTAGTGTAAGTATGTATTTGGGGGGGTAGTGTAAGTATGTATTTGGGGGGTAGTGTAAGAATGTATTTGGGGGGTAGTGTAAGTATGTATTTGGGGGGGTAGTGTAAGTATGTATTTGGGAGGGTAGTGTAAGTATGTATTTGGGGGGTAGTGTAAGTATGTATTTGGGGGGGTAGTGTAAGTATGTATTTGGGGGGTAGTGTAAGTATGTATTTGGGGGGGTAGTGTAAGTATGTATTTGGGGGGGTAGTGTAAGTATGTATTTGGGGGGTAGTGTAAGTATGTATTTGGGGGGGTAGTGTAAGTATGTATTTGGGGGGTAGTGTAAGTATGTATTTGGGGGGGTAGTGTAAGTATGTATTTGGGGGGGTAGTGTAAGTATGTATTTGGGGGGGTAGTGTAAGTATGTATTTGGGGGGGTAGTGTAAGTATGTATTTGGGGGGGTAGTGTAAGTATGTATTTGGGGGGGTAGTGTAAGTATGTATTTGGGGGGGTAGTGTAAGTATGTATTTGGGGGGGTAGTGTAAGTATGTATTTGGGGGGGTAGTGTAAGAATCAATTTTGTAGGGAGATTGTGTGGATAATGTGGGGGATGCTAATTATTGTGGGGTGAATTATATGGGCACTAGGGGGAATTGTGTGTGTGTGTGTGTGTGTGTGGCCAGGGAGGGAGGAAGGAATGAGTGTGAGGAGGGGGCAGGATTGAGTAAATATTTGGATTCTGCACCAGTTGTTAAATCAGTACTTGATCCCCAAAGTCCTATGACCCAGTCTGGAGCGGGAATGAAATATTGGTGATTAGGCTGATTGGTCTTTCTGCACTTCCAGATGCCGGCACTGAAAGCAACAAGACTTCTGTGCTCATCGCTTACAAGAGCGTCAACATCAGCTTTCAGAGCAACTTTATGGACAAGAAGAAGGAATTCCAAGTGTCACTGCTCAAAGGACTTAATAAGGCCAGGACCGTCTGTGTGGGATCTTTTAACTCGTCCTATCTTCCCTTCCAGTCCAACAAAGATCTTAACTGTATGGTCACTCCCACTGAGAGCAGTGTCGCCTTTTACCTGTGGGATCTGAATGAGAATCATACAGACATTTATTACTTCTACAGGGAGGATATGCACCCGCCACCTTATACCTGCAGCTTCGACAATGGGACCATCATTCATGTGAAAGGTAACGCTTGTGTGTTTCTCAGGCCTTAACCCTTTCGATGCCAAGAGGGTCACCACTGGCAGGGAAATGGTTAACCTGGCCAACCTGTTCTACTGTATTATACTGCATTTGCAATTAGATGAATGCAGTTAGACAAGTAACACTTAAAGCAGCAATCCGTGCAGAATTGGTATTGTGTTCTATTTTGTAACATAATAGGAACCAGGGGATCCTCTGAGGCCAAACCACATGGGACCCCTCTAGTTCCAGAGATACTTACGTTTTAGCTGCACTTCCTGTATTTTCAAAGATGGCACCCATAGCCAATAGGAAACCGTAATAAATGACGTTGGCCCGCAGTTTGAGGGCCATTTTTTATTGCTCAGGAGGAAGAGGAACACAGGCACAAAAAAACTGTAAGTATCTTGGTTCATATCTGGGAGTCCCTCCGGTGCCAATTATGTAAAACAATGAATACACAACAAGTAGCAGGGATTGCTACTTTAAACTTCCAGCATAAGATTATATTTATTAGCTTTTCAAAAAGCCGAACCTGAGGGAAATAAGAATGCTATTTTTAAATCCAAAGTTGCAGAGATTTGGATTAGAAAGGGGTTTAGACATTTCCCTCTTCTCTCTACCATAAACATCCACATTTTAGCACCATGAAGCATGAAATAAGGAGAGAGAAGATGTTAGATTTGTGTGTTTTCTAAGTAAGTTTGTTTTCTTTTTCAGAGTGTGCGATTTCTCGAGAACTCTCCTGGCTTTTCCCGTCTATCCTGGGAGTTTCTGTGTTATACTGCATCTTCATGACAGCAGCTTTCTGTTACATTTGGGTGAGCTATACTTCCTACTAGACCTGTAAAATGTAACTTTCACGGTTTGCTCCAGCTTTTCACTGGTACAAAATGAATCTGTGAGCCTAAGGCAGGGGTGCTCAACTCCCTCCCAGCAGGTCAGGTTTTAAGGATAACCCAGCTAAAGCACGGTCCCTGCTTCAGCACAGGTTACTCGATCAAAGGCTAAGTCTTCAACTGAGCCTCTGATTGAGCCACCTGTGCTGAAGCTGGGATATCCTGAAACCTGACCTGTTGGGGGGTCTTGAAGACTGGAGTTGAGCACCCCTGGCATAAAGCACAATTTTCATCCGCTGTCAAAAACATATGAAGGTAAAGGGCAGTACAGATATGGCCAGACTAAGTGTCTCTGGCACCGAGGCAAGCTGTGGAAATGTGACTGCAGTTGCCCCGGCGCCAGATGATTAATACTGAGGGGGTCCAATCCAAAAGCATGAAGCCCCTGGCAGCACAACCGCGTCCGGCATTGTCTCCAGGGCTTTTATGCTTTTTCAGCATCTGTTATTAAGGAACTGTAACAAACTCTTATGAGACTGGAGTACGTCTCATATTGTAACGGACGTGCTCGCCACAAACCGGGACCGGACCGCGGGGCTGAGGTGGGGATGTGAATACACCAACCCTTGACCACGAAGCCGGTTCTGGATTGCGCAGTTCGTAGCAATCGTAGCAGGGACAGGGTTGGAGAAGGCAGGGTAATCCATGGACAAACCGGGGTCAGAGTTGGAGACGTCAGAGTAGTCGATGTCCAGGCTGGGGTTCGGCAACTGGTAGGCGGGTGCGAAGCAGCTGAAGCACGGGAATGGCCTCTGTGCGAGGAGCGGGAGCAGCCCATGATTAAGGTCTCTGCAAGGGGTGAATGCAGCAGGTCACAGGAACAAGTCAAGACTAGCACTGGGGATCCAGCGCTTCAGTAAAGGAACCAGGAAGCAGACCTCTGCGTTGGGGAAATGCAGCAGGTCTCAGGAACAAGGCTAAGGCAGGAGTGTTTGTGGCAAACACAGTTACATCCAAGTGAATCTTAGTTTATGCTCAGCAATGAGGGAAAGGGAGAGCCCAGTATAAGAAGGGCAGATAGCCAATCCCAAGACAGGGATGTGTGGGAATTCCTCCAATGCAAGAGCAGAGAGACAGAGCTGCAGTGATTGCAATCACAGGTGATAGTGCTTGCAAATCCAAGGGAAGGTCTGTCTGAGAGCTCACCAACTCTGCAAAAGTGAGCTCCAGCCAAAACCAGGAACTGATTCCTTACACATATGGGGTAAGAAGGAGCCTCATACACAGATAGTATTTTATCACAGTCTCCCTGCTGGAACAGGTGCAAGACTAGAAGGCCTTCCAGTATCTTGAGACGAATTGGGATCCGCGGTCTGAGACCATAACCGTCGGGACTCCATGAGGCGAAATATCTCCTTAATAAAGATTTCCAAAAATTCGGAGGCTGTAGGTAGCTTCCTGAGGGGAACAAAATGGGCTTGACGTGTAAAGCGATCAACTATGACCAGTATGGTATTAATACCCCTGGAGGACGGCAATTCCACGACAAAATCCACGGATAAGTGGGTCCACGGACGGGTGTAAGGAAAAGGGGTAAATGCGGCCTCGAGAGGGGATGGCCCCTGGGAGCAGGTCGATGGTACAAATGTGAGATCGGTGTGGCGGTAACTCCTCTGCCTGTTTTTTGTCAAATGCATCGGCAAACTCCTGGTAAAAAACTGGAGGGCATGACGAAGAAGTCTCAGTGGGTGGTCGAACCCCGGAAATGGTGCAAGACCTCGAAAGACAAGATTCATGGCAATGTTGTCCCCAGGCTGTCACTTGACTGGTCGCCCAATCGATCTTGGGGTTATGGTGCCGCACCAGGGAAGGTCAAGGACCACTGGAGTAGAGGGAGAGCAAATTACATAGAATGAAAGTGTTTCCTTGTGGAGTGCCCGCAGCAACACAGCACAGGCTTAGTTTTGAGTTTGATGGTCCCAGGTATCAGAGGTCTTCCATCAATGGCCACTACCGCTACTGGTGTCTCCCTAGTACAGAGAGAAATGGAGTGGAGTTCCGCAAATGCATGATCAATGAAATTCCCTGCGGCTCCTGAGTCCACAATGCCTGAGTGAAGATGGAGGCTGGTCCCCAGGAGAGCGAAACCGGCAGGAGGAGCCGTGCGGGTTGGGGTGGAGAAGGAATAGAAGAAATGCCCAGAGAATATTCCTCTATCTTCACTGGGCACTGGGGTTTCCCTGATTTAGGACAATTACGGGCAAGATGACCTTTGAGCCTACTATACAGGCACAGCCCCCTTTTATGTCTCCTAGTTCTCTCCTGCTCCGGTAATTTGGTATCGCCTAATTACATCGGTTCCTCATCTAGGAGAGGTGCTGAAAGAGGAGTATTGAAGTGGGGAACAGGCCGTATTATTGGAGTTTTTGAAGAACGGTCTCGCTCGGTCTGCCGTTCTCACATCCGGAGATCTATTCTGATACAAAGAGCAATCAATTCCTCAAGATCTTTAGGGGTGTCCCGGCAGGGCAGTTCATCCTTTAAATGCTCAGAGAGCCCTTGCCAAAATGCTGCCAGCAGAGCTTCATTGTTCCAGCCCGTCTCTGCAAGCAAGTGTATGGAATTCAATGGCATACTTGCCCACAGTGCGTGTTCCTTGCCAGATTTGTTAGAGCATAACAGAAGCAGAGGACCCGTGACCGGGAGCGTCAAACTCTTTTGAATGCTTGGAGAAAGTCAGCGGCATTGTCAATCAGTCAAGGAAATGATATATGCTACCCTGGAACGATGGGTGCAGAACATGGAGGGATGGAGTTCGAACACTGATTCAAAAATCCTCTGCACGACATAGGGTTCCCTCCATAACGAAGAGGCGTTGGGATCCGTGGTTCCCTGGGCATAGGGGATGACAGAACTGGATCTGGAGATGCTGCAAGCAATGGTGGTGCAGGAGTAGAACCCACCTGGAATGTATCCAGCCGGGTGATAATGTCCTGAAGCCGGCTTGAAATGAGTGACAGCTGTTTGTTTTGCTTGGCGAGTCTCATGATCTCCAAGTAGTTCCCCTTGGAGAGATACGGCTCGCGCTACCTCAGCGGGGTCCATGTTTGGCCGCGCAAAATGTGATGGTACTCGTCTCAAATCAGGAGGCGGACCCGCAGGGCTGATGTAGGGATGCAAATAAACCGACCACAACCCAGGGACAGAGTCCTGTAAGTGTATTTGTAGTTGATATGGAAGCATGGGTCAGGGCTGGCGGCAGTGGTGCAAAGTCCAGGCAACAGGCAAAGGGTCAGGGCAGGCGGGAGGCAGAGAGGTCAGGGTCATGGTCCGGGGTCGGCAACAAGGAATCCAAACAGGTAACAGAAAGGGGACAGCAAAGCCCCACAGGAGCTGCAGAAACACAGAACTTTGCTCGGCGACTCCCACCAGGAAGTGCAGCCTTATATAGCAGGCTGCCAGTAACCAAAATGGCCAAATTGAGTAGAAGGGGCAGGCAGCCTGGAAAACACGAACTGGCAGCAAAACCCAGCACGGATCGACCAGAATCCTTACAGGAGGCCTGGCAGGGGTGCAACCAGAAATTCCTATTTGGGGGTGCAAAGTTTTTGGTTTGTAAATAAATAAGTAGAGTCACTGAGCCCCGCGCTTATGGAGGCACCGCACCCTTCCCAACAATTAAAGTGATTGCTGGGGGAGAGCACAGGGTCTCTGTAAGTGTTTCTTACCTTCTCTCCGGCTTCTCCTATCCTGCATCTTCTGATTTTGATGACACGTCACCTTGACAACATAACGCCAGAATGTCATGACATAGCAGAGATGAGGAACAGGAGGAGATGCCAGGGAAGGTAAGAGGCCCTGCTCTCTTCCCCGGTACCAAATTAAATTCTATTTGAAATTCTTAAGCAGTAGCTGGCCCCGGCTCTGCTGGCCCCTGGAGGTCAAAAGACCACAGTAAAAATAAAAAAAAGAAGGCTACGCTAACAATTTTGATGACTGTCAAACAGTCTTATCAACAAAATACATTAGATAAAGAATATAAACCCCACCTCCAATCATTGTTGATCATGGAAATCCACTCCATCTAATATTTCACTGTCCTTAGATCACTTTCGTCCCTAGGCAGGTCGCACCTTGAACAGGACTAGCATCACAGGCCAGCAAGTGGTAGTTTTATCTATGAACAACTCATGGTTGTCCATTAATCGCAGCCTGTAAAATATTACTCTGTGATCCAGGACCAATATGTCTACTACAACTGTCCGCTGTAAATGTTGTCTTCTGTTTCTTACTGCAGGGCAAGGGCAGGAAAAACAGGATTCTTCAGAGCGACTATATAAATGTCGTCTCAAGACGACCGAAGCAATATCAACCGTACGCTCCGAACCCGGTCCACTCCCGATCCCGCTGACTAGGGGTGGTGTCTATGCGTTAGGTCACAGCGTCTTTCCATACATTCTGTGATTTCGAGACGTCTCAAAGTGCCCTCCAGGCCCATCTGGTTCTCTTTTGTGGTCAAAGAACTTCCTCTCTTAACAGTATTTTGATAACACCATTTTCCTTTACCATTTCTGCCAAGTTAGCAAAAGCTTTGATGCAGCTGATCAGTAGCTTGATCATTGTTAAGCCCCACACAGGTTTCAAAGTCCAACATTTTGAAAATCGATGGACTGTTTTTTTGCACTAGTTTTATAAAGTTAAAACCTTTACACCAGGGGTGGCCAACTGCAGTCCTCAAGGGACACCAACAGGTCAATTAAACCAGGATTTTGGTTCAATTCACGGTGTCGGCTCCTTGTGACCTTGGGCAAGTCACTTTATCTCCCTGTTCCTCAGGCACCAACAACATAGATTGTAAGCTCCATAGGGCAGGGACTGTGCCTGCAAAATGTCTCTGTAAAGCACTATGTAAAAAAGTAGCAGCAATACTGTATACAAGAACAAGCTAATATTTTTTTTTAGAGAGGTAGAGTCTCTGAAAAAAGAGAGGTGGACTCTCTGATATGCGCTATCATTATGGATAAAGTGTGAGTTGAATTCACCTACAGCTCCCCATACTATATCTTTTCTAGAAATTGGTTACACTATGTCGTGTTTTCTTATCTTTTACATGGTATCGCTGTGAACATCCTGCGCTCCCCAAACTTTGGATATCTTTCAGGATATCCCTGCTTCAGCACATGTGGCTCAATCAGTGGCTCAGTCTTTGACTGTGCTGAAGCAGGGATATCCTGAAAATCTAACCTGTTGGTGGCCCTTGAGGACTGGAGTTGGCCACTGCTTCTTTACACAAAACAGACTACGTAAAGCATGACGATAAGTGGCAATAAAAATAGTAACCTGATTTTTTTTTTTTTTTTTTTTTTTCTAGCTGGTTTTGATTTAATTTTAATCTAAGGCCCAAAGCCTGCAGTAGAATGGCCACTCCGGCGGTTTAGTCTCTCTCTCCACCAGGCAGCCCAGAGCTGTTTTCCATGCAGACTACAAAATATATTATCAGAAAAAATGTTTTATCCTAATCCCAGATACGGTTCTCTGATGTCTACAGACGTCACCAAGTCAGAGAGACTCAGCAACCATAATAATTTAGATTTGGGGATCATTTCTTTAGAAATAAAATATACAGTTTAAGAAATTGATGAGCAGAGGTAAATTAGAGGGCGGAAAACAGCAAATAAAAAAAAACCTTTGTGGTACCTTTGCATATCTCAGACAGGTCTGCAACCCTATCTGTTCCCATTATCGCTTAGCAAACGGTGCTTTCACTGCAGCCGGGGATTCTGGGTAATGACATACAAATGAGCACTCGCAGTGTGTCACTCTTTACTTCTAACATGGACCCTTACAAATGTATAGCTGCTGTATTTCACAACCTGGGTTAGAGAACCTACTCAAACTTTTGGGTCTCATCAGGTGAAAACAAACACCCCACTGTACAGCATTGTGAAGAAATGTTAAAAATACATGCAGGGGAACTGCACCATTAAACACGGAATTACATTTTCTCTTTTTGTAAACATTTTTAATAAAAATGGTTTAACACACAAAAAACATTGTTAGTGTGAAATGTTTAGTTAGTAGCAGTAATAATCCTGTAGTTTACTCTTCACCGGTGTAACAAAAATACTCTCATCCTTACCTGTGGACTTCACTCCTTTAGTTTGTTACTAAGATTTTATGTTATTATGATTTTATAAAATAAAAAATAAACATGAAATAAACTACACTCTGACTTTTTTTAACATCATTTTTATTCATGTGTTTGTAAAAGTTTTAAAGCAGCAATCCCCTCCCAATGTTTTTTTTTTTTTTTTGTATACCTTAATTTGAGGGGGAGTGGGGTAATCCAATGATTATCTGTGTTCCCCTAACCTCCGAGACCCTCCTGGTTCCTGAGATATTTCTAGGTCTTTTTTGCTGTCTTTTACATTAAAAGAACAACCATTTGGTATTCACCGACGCTTGCGAACTGATGCCTAATACTGTACTTGTTTGGGAGTTGGTTAATAAGTTAATAAGAGTTAGAAGCCAGGCCTACGTAGCAGATCAAAAGTTCTCATATTTCATTTAAAATGGGGATCTTTTATTAGAGGCCCAAAATGAAATATATGTCACCAAGCTAAAGTGCCCCAGTAAGCAGGTTGTACACTAATTCTAAGGCTGCGGCCACGCTGCTGCTGACCTCGCTCATGCTTGAGAGTGGTGACGTCACCAACTCCCCAAGCATGAGCGCAGGCTGTCCTGCAGAATTTTGCAAGCGCGAGCGGAGTGGGGGGCATGGATCGTGGCTATTTCTGTGTGTGTGGCTGTGTTTTGTGTGTATTGACTGCTGCTGAGCGCTCTTCAAAGTCAAGTTTGTTTGTCTCCCCAAGCTTGGGAGAGCGTACGTGCACGCTCACTAGTGCACACGCGCAGTGTGAGCGTGGCCGTACCAATTGATATTAATTGCAGTGAGCGCGCCAAGTGCGGTCAGCGGCAGCGTGGACGCAGCCTAAATCGTTACGTTGTTTCATGAGCTGAACTTCTCAAACTTTCTGCCCTGCATTTTTAGAAGGGAGATCTCTCTGACTTTTACGTTCCAAAAACAGGTTTTACAGCCTGCCGGTTTTAGTGAATCATCTGTGAGTAGTTTAATAAATTAGAGTGAGAAAATGACAGCAGAAATGCCGATATTGATACATTCCATTATAATATCATGTAACTACTACCCTAGCTTCATTATACCATATATGTATCTGTCATCATAACTCTGTGCCTAGGATATACTTGAAAACGAGAGGTAACTCTCAATGTATTACTTCCTGGTAAAACATTTTATAAATAAATTGTATAGCCCCATATAAAGATGACACCCAATTTCTGAACAATTGCGCATAACTTTATACAGATGTACAATTGTAACTCATCTATTGTTGGTGAGCTTAAGGGTTTGACTGATTTTCCTGTCACACCAGCACAGTAAAGGTTAAGAGATGAAACCATTAACCGTTTTCATTTACCAGTGTGGTTTGTGCATAGTGCAGCACAGAGATAAAAACAGGTGACACCGGCGTTTATCTGTCACGGGAGGATGTGTGTAGGTGTGTGAGGTGGCTAGTGAAAAAAGCTTAGTGTGCACTGGGAAATGTTGTTTTTTATTTTGGAGTGCAAAAAACAAAGTGTTCCATTTTTCAGGTGTCGCATGTCAGTGGGGTGCCAAGAAAGAGAGACGACCTCTCACATACGCGTCTATAGTGTAACCATAACAGTGTTTATATCAGTGTGTCTGTATGTGTATCATTGTGTACTGTGCGTGCTTGAGTGTGTGTCTGTATGTGTAGTAGTGAGTGTACAGTGTACATCAATGTGTCTGTATGTGTACTGTGTACATTAGTGTGTTTTTAAACCGGCCCTTTTTTAAGTGTGGAGTTTAACAAGGAGTTCAACAGGAGTGGAACAAGTGAACAAGTGAACAACAGAACACCTTGGCCCTGGATACTGAATTTGAACTGCGCTGGAAAGTAAGAGAGTTTGTATTACAGACTTAAGAAGATGCAGCTCTTTTCACTCTAGAGCAGTGGTTCCCAAACTGTGCGCCGCGGCGCCCCGGCTAGGTTAGAGGGGCGCCGTGATCAGGGCTGCCAGCAGCAGGGAACAAGGGTGTGTGTGTGTGTATGTTAAATGTGTGTGTATGTGTGTGTATATATATATATATATATATATATATATGTATATATGTGTGTGTGTGTGTGTATGTATATGTGCATACATATACATATATATATATATATAAAACAAAAAAAGTGTGGCGCCAAAAAATAAATTTACTGTGATAAAAATGAATGGAACTATAATTAATAAATAAGAAATTGTGTAAAGTGACTTATATATTAAAATTGTGTATATCAATTAAACTAGTGTGACCTTATAAATTCTAATATGACACAACTAATAAAAAAAATTTGTTGACATAACAGTGCATAAACGTGCTAAAAAAGAGGAAACAGAAAAGTCAATAAAAAATCCAACCAGTCCTTCAATAATTAGTCCATAATGATGAGGTTTCCGATATTGATGAAAGGGGTCTTTGGGCTGCTCTCACACGGGGTAAACCAACTCCACAGATATCTATAGACAGAAAAAGAGAGAGAGCGCACGCCCCATAGCATAATACTGCATAAAATTTATTAAAACAGGAGAAGGAGGTGGGGGGTGGGGGGGGTAGGAATCGCACTTACAAAATGCAAATAGTTAAAAAGCAGTTTGTGAATATATCACCACCATCCGGTTCTGGATACTGGAACACGTCTCCGTGGACTCCTTCAGGGCTGCCAGACACGATCACCAGGAACCAGATGTTTAAGGCTCCGTTCGCTGTCTGAGTGTAGTCCAAACTCCAGCTCTCACTTCCAATGGCCGCCGATTGTATTCCCGCGCTTGGTGTAGGCTTCTGCGCGTGCGCGGCGTCGTCGTGATGACGTAATCGCGCTCTCAGTACCCTAACGCGTTTCGTCACCTGACCGGTAACTTTCTCAAAGGGCTGATGCTGAATGGAATCAAGTCCTGCCCTTATATAACCAGTCCGTTGCCAGGCAACCCGTGATCGGGTGATTGATTCAACCTGAATGGCACTAATGGGGCTAATACATGTCATAGATGCTAATCACATAGAGGACTAATTTTCTAAGGGCTGATAGGGACTAATATACTTAAGGAATGAACATGAAATGGATATATATATATATATATAATTGAAAATCCTAATGGACAATAATATGGGAACAAGAAGGATATCATAACAGTAATACTAACACTAACAATAAAATTCAAGTGATTTAATACCATATAAATTCATCAATTATTGTACTGCAATGCATAATTACAAACTCTATTCTTAAAATGTATTTAATGATTTCCCATTAGGAAAATCCACAAATTGATTTTATCTACAAAATATATATAAAATTTGTTTACACACTCTCCATAAGTGTGGATAACTATGCCATACATTGCACTACATGATCAACACATAATAACAAGATAACATTGATCTAAAAAATAATAAATTCAGATCTATAACAACAGATCTCAATCATGAATAGAACAGCATTACCCATAAATTCCAATTCCACATCTATATATACATAGAAAAAGATCTAAAACCCATATGCAATATAAAGCATGAGTGTACACAGAGAAAAAGAGATGTATGTTGAGAAGCTCATAGATTCCCTTTTGGGTTAATAACTTGTATCTATATATCTTCTTGATTTCTCTGAATACTGAAGATACATACAGATTATATAAATTTTCCTCGGTGTTCAATTTATTACACTTTATACCTCAAATACTATAAGATATAGGAATTGGATTCACTTATTACCACAGAAACAAGAAAAGAATGACCTGAATAGTCACATTCTTACCCCAGCATTAATACAATGGGTTAACAGAGAAAAGGAGAGAGGAAGGTCAAGGTATTAAATGGTTTTGGACTTAACTATATTTTATACATGGTGACACCTACAATAAAGGGAATTTCTAAATAAAAATTATTAGAATTCTAATATTATATAAAAGAACCAAAAAATATAAAATAAAAATAAATATAAAAAGGAAATAATAAACACCTCTTCAAATATTGTAGGAGGTGAAAAAAAGATGAGTGGGGATAAAATAGGAGGAAAATATCTGGGAATGGGGGAATATGGAATGAATAGGGAAATGGGAGAGGAAAGGAAAGTGGAGGGAAGGGAATCGTGGGATGGGAAGGGAGGAAGGGAGGATGTACTAAATGAGGGAGTGTGGAAAAAAGAGGACCGCAGGTGAGAACCAATCTGAAGGTTCCCTTGAGGAGAGCGAGGAGAGTCCAAGAGGTCAGGAGATCAGACCAGTAGGTCAGGAGATCAGACCAGTGTACTAGCATCCAGACACTCATTGAGTCCACCGGGGGTAAGAGTCCCCAACTGGTGGATCCAATAAGTCTCCTGTCTGCACAAGATTTTGAAGAGGTGTTTATTATTTCCTTTTTATATTTATTTTTATTTTATATTTTTTGGTTCTTTTATATAATATTAGAATTCTAATAATTTTGTTGTTATAGATCTGAATTTATTATTTTTTAGATCAATGTTATCTTGTTATTATGTGTTGATCATGTAGTGCAATGTATGGCATAGTTATCCACACTTATGGAGAGTGTGTAAACAAATTTTATATATATTTTGTAGATAAAATCAATTTGTGGATTTTCCTAATGGGAAATCATTAAATACATTTTAAGAATAGAGTTTGTAATTATGCATTGCAGTACAATGATTGATGAATTTATATGGTATTAAATCACTTGAATTTTATTGTTAGTGTTAGTATTACTGTTATGATATCCTTCTTGTTCCCATATTATTGTCCATTAGGATTTTCAATTATATATATATATATATATATCCATTTCATGTTCATTCCTTAAGTATATTAGTCCCTTTCAGCCCTTAGAAAATTAGTCCTCTATGTGATTAGCATCTATGACATGTATTAGCCCCATTAGTGCCATTCAGGTTGAATCAATCACCCGATCACGGGTTGCCTGGCAACGGACTGGTTATATAAGGGCAGGACTTGATTCCATTCAGCATCAGCCCTTTGAGAAAGTTACCGGTCAGGTGACGAAACGCGTTAGGGTACTGAGAGCGCGATTACGTCATCACGACGCCGCCGCGCACGCGCAGAAGCCTACACCAAGCGCGGGAATACAATCGGCGGCCATTGGAAGTGAGAGCTGGAGTTTGGACTACACTCAGACAGCGAACGGAGCCTTAAACATCTGGTTCCTGGTGATCGTGTCTGGCAGCCCTGAAGGAGTCCACGGAGACGTGTTCCAGTATCCAGAACCGGATGGTGGTGATATATTCACAAACTGCTTTTTAACTATTTGCATTTTGTAAGTGCGATTCCTACCCCCCCCACCCCCCACCTCCTTCTCCTGTTTTAATAAATTTTATGCAGTATTATGCTATGGGGCGTGCGCTCTCTCTCTTTTTCTGTCTATATATATATATATATATATATATATATATATATATATATATATATTTATATATATATATATATATATATATATATATAGTGGGTTTTTTTGAATGCATTTGGGGGGGTGGGGTTGTATATATTTGGGGGGTGGGGATTTTTTTGTATGTATTCGGGGGTGGGAAGTTTTTTGGTATATATCTTGTGGGGGCAATTGTGTGAGGGGAGGACGGAATGAGTGAGCGTGGGGTAATTGACTGAGGGAGAGGAGAGAGGGGTTAGTGAAAAGCAGGGGAGAGAAATACATGCAAGGCGGGAGGGTGGGACGGAAAGGAGAGAAATACATGGGAAGGGGGGGGAAGAGATGGGGCTCGTGAGGTGTGAAATGGGGGGGGGCGGGCAATACCGCTGACAAGGGGGGGGGGGGGCGGCCCTGCTCAAAATGTTTGTCCCAGGCCCCATGATTTCTGTTGGCGGCCCTGCCAGATGGTACTGGCGTCCCTGGCTCTGTGAGTTAGGGGGTCCGGCCGTGCCCCTCGATAAATCCGGTCACCCGGTCACCACGGGGTGCCAGAATTTAGTGTGCTTGCGATGCGCCAGGCAGCGCGTGCGTCTCTGCAAAAGAAAAAAAAACCTCCCCCCTCTCCTGATTGGCTGGCGCGTGTTGACACGCTGCCAGGATTTTTTTTTGGCCCGCAGCAAGCTCTATATGAGCTTGCAAAGCGAGGCCCACATCTTCCTGCATGGAGCACGTGGTGAGTACCCCCTTCCCTCTTGCCCCCCTGCTCCGATTCCCCCCTGCTCCGATTTCCCCCCCTCAACTCCGATTCCCCCCCCCCCCTGCCCGTTCTGATTCCCTCCCCCCTCGTTCCGATTTCCACCTCTGGCTCCGATTCACCCCCCTTGCTGTATGTGAGTGTGTCTGAGTGTGTGTGTGTGTCTGAGTGTGTGTGTGTGTCTGAGAGAGTGAGGGTGTGTGTCTGAGAGAGTGAGGGTGTGTGTCTGAGAGAGTGTGTGTGTGTCAGAGAGTGAGGGTGTGTGTCTGAGTGTGTGTCTGTGTGTGTTTGTGTGTCTGAGAGAGTGAGGGTGTGTGTCTGAGAGAGTGTGTGTGTCAGAGAGTGAGGGTGTGTGTCTGAGTGTGTGTCTGTGTGTGTTTGTGTGTCTGAGAGAGTGAGGGTGTGTGTCTGAGAAAGTGAGGGTGTGTGTCTGAGAGAGTGTATGTGTCAGAGAGTGAGTGTGTGTCTGAGAGAGTCAGGGTGTGTGTCTGAGAGAGTGTGTGTCTGAGAGAGTGAGAGTGTGTGTCAGAGAGTGAGAGTGGGTGTCAGAGAGTGAGAGTGGTGTCAGAGAGTGAGAGTGGGTGTCAGAGAGTGAGAGTGGGTGTCAGAGAGTGAGAGTGGGTGTCAGAGAGTGAGAGTGGGTGTCAGAGAGTGAGAGTGAGTGTCAGAGAGTGAGAGTGAGTGTCTGAGAGAGAGTGAGTGTCTGAGAGAGAGTGAGTGTCTGAGAGAGTGAGAGTGGCTGTTTGAGAGAAAGTGAAAGTGGGTGTCTGAGAGTGAGAGTGAGTGTCAGAGAGTGAGAGTGAGTGTCTGAGAGAGAGTGAGTGTCTGAGAGAGAGTGAGTGTCTGAGAGAGTGAGAGTGGCTGTTTGAGAGAAAGTGAAAGTGGGTGTCTGAGAGAGAGTCTGAGAGTGGGTGTCTGAGAATGGGTGTCTTTGTCGTTGATACTAAAGTGGAGTGGGGGTGCTAGGCAGGACCTCTGAATTATGCAGTCACGTAACTATGCTACCTAACACTGCTGTGATCATTTTTTCTGGACTTTGAAACGCTTTTTTGGTACTTATGCTTGCTATATACAGGCTGTACATTCTGCACTCTGTTTAAGAGCACTTACACTTTCATGACACATGCGTGTTATTCTGTTCAATGTATAGAGTGACCCTCAGAGCTTGGCTACCAATTTCCCCCAGAGATTTCAATTGCTGTGGGTTTGGTTTAAATATATCTGCTTTTAAGAGGTGGAATTTATGCTTAATGAGGTAGTATTTTATATACTGGTTAATCACTCTTTGTCCTTAGGGACATTATATATCAGATGCATGTCTCATTTATTTGTTATTGCAATAGCCTGTCTTAGAGTTTTTTGCTAATTTAAGTGTTTCTCATACTCTTGTCTATAATAGGCATTAGGGTTTACATTGTGAGTTTATCCCTATATTATGCAACAGTGTTTCTATTGGGTAGTATTCGTGTCAGGGGTCGTAGCCTTATTTTTAACATTTTTGTACTGTTATCTATTTCTCTTTGTGTCAATTAATAAATTGTTATTTTCTAAACGGTATACCTGAGTGCTCATAAGCGCGTTTCTTTTCTCTTGCTATAATACTATTATTGACCGTGAGCACCGCCTGTTATGGTAATTTTTCCATTATATACTGGCTTATGGTGACCATTATTTTGCTGGAGTGGATGCGAGGTTATTTTCCTTTTCTTCGTATATATATATATATATATATATCTGAATCCCGTTATAACGCGGTCCTCGGGTTCCACCCGATACGACCGCATTATAACCGGGATCGCGATAATATAAAAAATGGTTGCCACGATCAGGGATTCCAGGGGGAGAGCTGGGATAACTCTCCCAGCTCTCCCTGAAGCCGGCGACGCAGCGGTAGCCCCCCCACGCAGCATTACCCGGCATCTGCAGCAGCAGCTGATCTGTGTCCTGTGCAGAGAATCTGTGAGTCTGCAAGAGGGGCGGTGGGGGGGGGGGGGGAGAGCAGGGGGAGGATCTCATAGAGTCTTGGCTGGGATGTCAGCTGTCTGTGTGTGTCCCCTGGCCAGGAATCAGCTCCCTTCTCTCCTCCCCCCTCAGCGGAGGTACAGGGAGATAGGGGGAAATGTGTATGTATGAGGGGATGGGATGTGCATGGGGGTGATGTGCAGGAAGGGGGGATGTGATGGGCAGGGGGATGGGATGGGATGTGCAAGCGGGGTGAAGTCCCAACTCCTGGACATCAAAGACATACAGGAAGATGCAGAGAACAGGGATCGCCGTAACAATCTCCGGATTTCGGGAATCCCGGAATCTGAAACGGATATCGAGTGGTTCATGGGCGTTTGGCTAACAACAGCAATTCCAGATTTTACCGAGGAGTTTCTTACCCTCGACAGATGTCACAGAGCCCTAAGAATGAGTCCCAAGCCGGGAGATAGACCAAGGAACGTGGTGTTGAGATTCTATTATTTTAAAACAAAGGAGGCCTTCAACTCGGTGATAAGAGGCTCCAGGGACCTCAAGTTCCAGAATATCCACCTACAGATCTACGCAGACCTTGTGCCTTCCACCCTCGCCAAAAGAAGAAGTCTCTGTGAGGTAACGGCGAAACTAAGAGATTGCAATGTTAAATATAGGTGGACATTTCCTTTTGGGCTCATGGTGGTCAAAAATGGGAGCCCCAAGACACTCAGGAACCCGGATGATGGTGAAGCTTTCCTCAACCACCTAGGTCTGGGTCCCCCTCATCCAGACTTGCTTTGGGAGGTGAGAGCCCACCAGCCCTGGAACCATCATGGGCCACAGTTCCCTCAAGAGGATCGTCTCACCCAAACTCCCCGGCGAATCAGCCAGCCTCTATTGGGACCAAACCCTGGGCTAAGCAGCATGTCCAGATACTGTATTTGGGTTCCCCCCCTCATCAGGTAGCACTCTCAGTCTCTAGACGCATGATCCCCGTTACTCTAGAACTCAAGATCTACGTGAGGTCACCTGGGCAAATCTAACCATGCGGAGCGGAGTGTGGCTAAGTGTCCAAAACTGAGGGCTAGGGGAAATCCTGATTTGGAGAGTCCCGAAGCTTTAGTTCAAAGGGATAATTCGTACAAAAACATATTTTAAAGAAACAAATGTCAATTTATTTCTTGACCCAATGGGCAATCATCAACAAAAATAGATAGACAATATTCCTTACAGTTAGTTCTTGAGACTGAAAACAATTGTATAGCAAATTCAGAATTCAAAACCCAGGCAGTAACCCTTGGTGGAAGGTTCCTCAAAAAGAGATATAAAAAAGGGACTTATTGAGTCAGCACGGAACAAGGCCAAAAGGAAAAAAGAGATGTTATAATGCTCTAAAAAACCCAAATTGATTTCAGAGTCAAAATTCTTAGTTCAGAATAAAGGAAGTAATATCACACCCTCTAAGATGGACTAAGCTACATATAAAACCATTGATAATAGAGTACCATTATTTATTATAATAATTATTATTATTATAATAATAAAGCACGTAATACAATTTCAAAAGTGCTATCTAAACATTGACAATTTTTGTGCATGGACCCCATTTTGGGCCAAATCTTGTGAGAAAAAATGGGAGTGGACTTTAGAAGGGCAAAAAATCTTAAAAAATATATTGGCACAACCGTATTCTGTTGAACGAGGAATAGAATACTGGATCTGAGGGATACCTTGGGAATAAAGGGAAACTGCACATGTAATAAGTGCAAGGTGTGCAAACAAATTACCGTGTCTAAAACAGTATGTTCTAAAGTTACCGGAGGAAAATTTCCAGTAAAGAATTGAATTAATTGTTTAACTACATTTGTAGTTTATATAATGCAATGGGATTACGGATTACAATATGTTGGAAAAACTAAACACAATCTTAAAATATTTATAGTAGAACACCTGAGAAGTATTACAAATATCCCTAAATAGAGAGAAAACAATAACCCCCGTACTCATTTGTTGACACATTTTCATAAAATTCATCAATGCGACCCAGATCACATTACATTTATGGATATCAAAGTGGTACCGTTTAACATTAGAGCAGGGGACAGAGGCCAACACCTTTTGGGAAGGGAACAAATCTGGATATTTACCCTTAGACCTAATTTCCAGGTGGTCTAAACGAATCTATTGAATTAACACCTTTTATCCGATGAGATTTTGCAGATTGATATATTTTACTAATATGTATGTTTTGTTATGTAGTATGTGTATGTAAGAGGTAGTAATATCAACATGAAAACATTACTACATGCCTATTCCGTTTGGTAAATGTGAAACAAATTAAGGAAATAAGGCACCTGGCCCCGATGGCACACATCCAAGAGTTCTCAAAGAGTTAAGTTCAGTAATAGCCAATCCATTACATTTAATATTCAACGATTCCATTTCCACAGGCTCAGTACCACAAGATTGGCGTAAAGCAGATGTGGTGCCTATATTTAAAAAAGGAGCTAGATCACAACCAGGGAATTACAGACCTGTAGGCCTGACTTCAATAGTGGGGAAACTACTTGAAGGTTTAATACTGGATAATATTTAGGAATACCTAATGGGAAGCAAAATTATTAGTAATAGTCAGCATGGATTTATGAAGGATAGATCATGCCAAACTAACCATATTTGTTTCTTTTGAGGAGGTAAGTAGGAATTTAGACCAGGGTAGTGCAAAATTGAACTTTTTCAGGTTGGGCTAGGTTCATGAGTACCTCAGGGATTGGTAAATGGGCCCCTGCTTTTTAACTTGTTTATTAATGACCTTGAGGTTGGCATCGAGAGCAAAGTCTCCATCTTTGCCGTTGATACTAAATTGTGTAAGGTAATAGAATCAGAGCAGGATGTAATTTCTCTCCAGAAGGACTTGGAGAGACTGGAAACTTGGGCAGGTAAATGGCATATGAAGTTTAATACAGATACATGTAAGGCTATGTATTTGGGAAGCAAGACAAAACAGACGACTTACAAATTAAATGGGGATAAATTGGGGGAATCCTTGATGGAGAAAGATTTAGGAGTGCTTGTAGACAGCGGGCTTAGCAATAGTGCCCAAAGTCATGCAATAGCTGCAACGGCAAACAAGATCTTATCTTGAATTAAACGGGCAATGGATGGAAGGGAAGTAAACATAATTATGCCCCTTTACAAATCATTAGTAAGACCACACCTTGAATATGGAGTACAATTTTGGGCACTACTCCTTAGAAAATACATTATGGAACTAGAGAGAGTGCAGAGAAGAGCCACCAAATTATTAAAGGGGACGGACAATCTAACTTATGAGGAGAGGATAACTAAATTAGATGTATTTAAATTAGAAAAGAGGCATCTAAGAAGGGATATGATAACTATATACAAATATATTCAGGGACAGTACAAGGCGCTTTCAAAAGAACTATTCATCCCAAGGGCAGTACAAAGGACTCAGGGTCATCCCTTAAGGTTGAAGGAAAGGAGATTTCACCAGCAACAAAGGAAAGGGTTCTTTACAGAAAAAGGCAGTTAAAATGTGGAACTCATTACCCATGGAGACTAATGGCGGATAAAATAGATTTGTTCAAAAAAAGGTTGGACATCTTATTAGATGGGAAAGGTAAACAGGTATACCAAATAAGTAAACATGGGAAGGATGTTGATCCAGTTAGTAATCCGATTGCCAATTCTTGGAGTCAGGAAGGAATGTATGAGATATGAGATATCATTGGAAGATATGTCACGGGTGTTTTTTGTTTGCCTTTCTCTGGATCAATAAGTAAGTATAGATATAGGATAAAGTATCTGTTGTCTAAATTAAACATAGGTTTGAACTTGATGGACGCAAGTCTTTTTTTAACCTCATCTACTATGTAACTATAGGCTATTAAGGGTTTAATTAAGAATACTAGATAAGGAACCCCATATGACCAACACACAATACCGCTGAGAAAGAAACATTCGTTTTTCGAAACGTGTAGCGTGAAGGAGTTTATGCATCCCTGAGTGGGTCTGAGTAATAGAGTGCCCCCGCTGATGTCAGCCCCGCAGCGACGCTTTCAGCTGACCAATGGTGAACATACACAGAGTGAAAGGCAAGGTGGAGGAGTCCTGGAGACAGCAGCCCCAGAACGCAGTTCCAACAATCGATGGAGACGCCAACTAGAAATCAGGCAATGGGGATTACCGGCAGAGACCATAGAACAGTAACGGAGGAACCTGATGACAGCAGGAAGCCTTGTAAGACAACACTAATTGACTAAATAGTAGTGATGGAGCATTTCAAAACTGCTGTACAGAATACTGTGGATATTTAAAGACTCAGTTATTTAACACCATTGGATGTAATACATTACCCCCTTCTCATCCTCACCTAAATTCATCCTCTCACCCCCTCCTCATCCTCTCCCTCATTCTCCTCTCACTCATCCTTTCAACCATTCTCTCACCTCCTCTCATCCCCCTCCTCATCCTCATCCTCTCACCCACTTCATCTTCGCACCTCCCCTGTTTACCCTCTCTCACCTCCCCATTCATTCTCTTTCACCTCCCCCTTCATACTCTATTACCTCCCCCTACTTTATCCTCTCTCCCCTTCTCCCCTTCATCCCCTCTCACCTCCCCCACTCATCTCCAGCCCCCCCTCCCCCCCCCAAATATGTATTTCAGGCTGTGGAGGCTTTTACTTGGCGGACTGCTTACACATTTTTCAAAAGTTAGATTTTTGGAGAGTCAAACAAATTGGGGATTTTTTTCTAGCTTGGAAAGTGTGGGTGAATAGTTTGCGCTTCTCTATTCAAATCCATTGGTTACCAGCTCCCACTGAGATTATTTTTCTCTTACCTGTTTATATTTGAATAAAACAATGATTTTATAATTGTTTTAATAATTTTTTTGGATTCATTGCACAGGAATATGGTGTTATTTTCCCTTCGCTTTCGTTTCTATTAATGATACCTACTGTATAATGTATAAATGATAAAGCAGATAGTAAAGATGGCAGAAAAAGTGTTACGTGGCTCAGTGATGCCGTGTTGTGTCTTTAACATGTGCACTGAAAAATGTTGTTTCCAGGCCCCATCTGCTGGTAATACACAGTCTTAGCAAGCTCAAGACCCAAACCCACTGCATTATAAATGTATATATTTTTTGTGTAAATTGGAGTGCTGCTGGGAACGTGATCTTAAGTATACAACAATAGACATAGAAGCCCCAATCCAATCCAATATGACAAGTTATTTAGTTCATTACTATATTTTTTTCTCTGTTTATTCTGCTCGTAAGAGGGTCATTTAGTTTAATCCTGAGGTCAAAACATTTCAAGCCTGCAACCATGTCAAGGTAGCACCCTCTCAGCAGGACATACACTCGCAAATGTTATACTGTGTCCTTTATATTTCTTACAGTACAAAGACAAAAGAGGAAACAAAACAATAAAATGGGCAATAGCACAGGATGCGTGACATGCATGCGGTGCCTAAGGGGTTAACATTAAGATGCTTTGTGTGTGCTAAACTGGTTAAAAAAAAATCAGAATAATAAATATAGTGAAAAAGATCTAAAAAAAGAAAGTGTGAGTAAAAATATACATTATATATATATTGTGACAGAAACCAGGGGATGGTAATAAATTCCATATATAGGGCTCCCAGGATACTGAACAGTTTCTATCCTGTTTAGGCTGGAAGTGCAGCCTCATAATACATGCACTCCATCCCACAGTTTGGCAAGTGCTGGAACTGAGGGATGAGGGATCCAAACCAGAGTTTGTCTGCTGCCTGATTTCTGTCACCTGTCCTGCTAATTAGAAATCAGGTATTTAAGACTGATTTCCTGGTTCCTCTTCCCTCTCCCCCAAGAGCCTGGAGGCAGGAAGTCTGCTGGAAGCAGAGAGGGGAAAAGCCTCTCCCCAAACAGGTTAAATCATTCTGCTCTTTTTTGTCTAAAACTGCAACGTTCCTTATTTTGTTGTTGGAAGTGGAAAAGCCACTTCAACCCTGAGTCAGGGAAAACCTAAGTTAAGTTATTGCTCAGGTGAGCAGGTTTGTGTTTTGCTTGTGTTTCTGTTGTATGCACTGTGGCAGTCTCAGTGCCTGGGACTGAATAAACCATGCATAGCCTGTTTAAAGGAACAGCACGTGACGCCTCGTCATTTAACCTACCCTAAAAGACCGTATTCTAACAGTCCCGGACAGACGGCGGAGCCCCGGAGTAAGCTGTTTGTCACATATGGTGGAGAATGCGGGCAGAACACTAAAAGGTCTGCGGGTTAAAGAACTTAAAAAAAAAAAAAAGTTTTTTTTTCTCTCCAAACAAGATGGAAGACGTGGTGAGTGCGCTGGTACGCAATGTCGCTGCCCAAGAAGACGCGAATGAAATCCAGCAAGAGGCGAATGCAGCCCTGCAAAAGGTGAATGCAACCCAGCAACAGCTACTAATAGCCCAGCAAGAGATTAATGCAAACCAGCAACAGGCGAATGCAAACCAGCAAGAGACAAACCGCTTGCTGAGAGAGGAGCAACAACGGTTCACCCAGGGCTTACAGCAGGAACTCGAGATCCTGAGAGAGACTATCAATAAGACTCCACTGGCGGAGGCAGCCCCAGTCCCGAAAATGACCAGGGCAAGCCACTACCTTCAGAAGATGGGGCCCTCGGATGATGTTGAAACCTATCTTCTCACGTTTGAACGCACGGCACAGAGAGAGGGATGGCCAGAAGCTGAGTGGGCCAGTCTAATCGCACCCTTCTTAAGCGGCGAACCCCAGAAGGCTTACTTTGATCTAGAGCCAGCCGAAGCTAACGTCTATGCAAAATTGAAGTTCGAGATCCTAGCCCGCCTCGGCGTAACCACGGATGATCTTGCCCATAGGTTCCACGCATGGTCCTTCACGTTGGATAAAGCCACCCGAAGCCAGATGTATGACCTCATCCACCTCGCTCTGTTGTGGCTACAACCCGAGATCAACTCAGCAAGCCACATCGTGGAACGGTTGGTCATGGACCAGTTCTTGAGTTCTTGAGGAAACTTCCCTCTGCCCTACGCCGTTGGGTCAGTCAGAGTGACCCCCACAATGCAGATGAGCTGGTGGCCCTCGTAGAAAGGTACAATGCAGCAGAAGAGCACCCGCAACTCATAGTCATGGAGCATCCCCACTACCCAAGGTTCCAGGACTCTTCCAGAGACGGTAAAAGGGTACCAGGGTTAAGGGGGGCTGAAGAACGATGACCGCCTTCACACAGCACCAGCAACAGTGGCTCGCACACTAAAGGCAACAGCCAACAAGGCTCTAAGTGGGCCACAGGCTCTAAAAGGGCTCTAAGTGGGACACAGACTATGTACCTAAATGTGTAAATTGTTATGAGAGGGGCCACACCGCGAAAGTCTGCCCACTAAATGCTGAACCAATGCAATGCAACAGCGTTGAACCTTATTTGCTGTGGTCCCAATGTATGGGCCCTAGCTCAGAGGACCCCTTGAATAACCATCTGTGGGCATTTGTAAAGGTAAATGGTAAGAGGGTTCGGGCACTTCTTGACTCTGGGAGTATGGTCACACTGGTGTCCGAATACCTGTTGCCCATTGAGAAAAAACAGGTAAACAGTTCACAAAGAGTGGCAATTTGTTGTATACATGGGGATAATCACGAATATTCCACTGTTGATGGTCTTATTGAAACAGAGTTTGGTTCTTTAGATTTCAAAGTGGGTATAGTACCCAAACTGGCACATGATGTGTTAATAGGGACCGACTTTCCCCATTTTCTAAAAATGTGGTCCTCCTCTCAGAATAGCGCCCAGAGTTCAATAGCGGACCATAACAAAGTAACAGAAGAAACAAATCCTTTCCCTTTTTCAGAAATAGAGGTTGACGAGGGCCCAAATAAGAAGGGGAAAGAGGATGAGTGCTGTAAAATTCCCTTCCCCATGGCCACCTTGGTAGGGAATACCCCAAATCAAGATGTTGAACAGGCACTTACCACCCCAGAACAGGATAAGACCTTCGCTGATCTAGATGTCAGTCCTGGGAGTTTTAAGAAGGCCCAGTGGGAAGACCCCACATTGGCGGAAGCAAGGGGGAATATACGGGACCAGAATAGTACTCCTGGCCAACTAGATAGGTCACTTGCCTACCCCTACTTTGAGGTAGAGAATGACCTAGTATATCGGGTTAATAAAAGGAAATCAATTATAACTAAACAATTGTTGGTACCACGGACATTCCATAATGTAGTATTACACCTCGCACATAGTCACCCATTGGGGGGACACCTAGGGGTGGAAAAGACAAAAGAAAAGGTTCTCCGAAGCTTCTATTGACCTGGGGTTCTGGCAGAAATTACAAATTATTGCTCCTCATGCCCAGAATGTCAGATCACCGCCCCGTTGAAAGCGTATCGTAGCCCATTGGTACCCATTCCCATAATAGATGTACCATTTGACTGGATTGCTATGGATCTAGTAGGACCCCTAATAAAGTCTGCTAGGGGACATCAGCATATATTAGTAATATTAGATTATGCCACCCGATATCCGGAGGCAGTTCCCCTACGTAGCACCTCTGCTAAAAACATAGCAAAAGAGTTAATAGTCCTGTTTACCTGGGTCGGAATTCCTAAAGAGATCTTAACTGACCAGGGAACACCATTTATGTCCCAAGTAACAAAAGAGTTATGTAAACTCCTAAAAATCAAGCCTCTCAGAACCTCAGTCTATCATCCACAAACAGATGGTTTAGTGGAACGGTTCAATAAAACCTTAAAAGCATGTTACGCCGGGCAGTCGATAAGGATGGGAAAAACTGGGATTGTTTGTTACCATACCTGTTATTTGCCATTAGGGAAGTTCCCCAATCATCCACAGGCTTCTCCCCGTTTGAACTATTGTATGGCCGACACCCAAGGGGCTTACTGGATATAGCCAAAGAGACTTGGGAACACGAGGTTACCCCTTACAGAAGTGTAATAGAGCATGTTGCCCAGATGCAGGACCGCATAGCTGCATGCCTACCTATAGTGAGGGAACACATGGAAAAAGCTCAAGAGGCTCAGAGGAATACGTATAATAAGGGTGCTAGGGTCAGAATTTTTTTTCCAGGCGAAAGGGCACTAGTTCTTGTTCCCACCGTAGAGAGTAAATTCCTTGCTAAGTGGCATGGGCCATATGAGGTCTTGGAAAGAGTGGGAGAAGTAAATTATAAGGTGAGACAGCCAGGTAGGAGGAAACCTGAGCAAATTTACCATATAAACCTACTTAAGCCCTGGAAAGATAGAGGTCTTGTTAACCCTAGTACCCCCAGGTCCGTCAGAGAATCGAGAAACTGACCCAGAGGTTAGCATAGCTGAAACCCTGTCCGTTCATCAGAAACGAGAGGTCCAGAATTTAGTGAGAAGAAACAAAGAAGTCTTCTCTACACAGCCAGGTAGAACTAGCGTAATTGAACATGACCTAGTCTCTGAACCGGGGATCCGAGTTAACCTTAAACCGTACCGAATCCCAGAGGCCAAAAGAGAGGCTATAAGTTTAGAGGTTAAAAAAATGCTAAAACTAGGCGTAATTGAGGAATCCCAAAGTGGGTGGAACAGCCCTATAGTTTTAGTCCCAAAGCCAGATGGTACAACAAGGTTTTGCAATGACTACCGTAAACTAAATGCTGTGTCAAAATTTGATACTTATCCTATGGCCAGGGTTGATGAACTGGTAGAGAGACTGGACAAAGCCCGATATCTCACGACCCTAGACCTAACAAAAGGGTACTGGCAGGTTCCCCTCACAGAAAGGGCAAAAGAAAAGACAGCCTTCTCAACCCCAGATGGCCTCTTTCAGTATAGGGTGCTGCCTTTTGGCTTACATGGAGCTCCCGCCACATTCCAAAGAATGATGGATAACATTTTAAAACCACATACTCGGTACGCTGCCGCCTACCTGGATGATGTGGTAATCCATAGTGAAGATTGGCAATCCCACCTTCCAAAGGTCCAAGCTGTGCTTGACGCAGTTCGGTCTGCTGGACTAACTGCTAACCCCGCTAAATGCACTATTGGTCTGGAGGAGGCCAAGTATCTGGGGTATTCTATTGGCAGAGGTTTACTCAAACCCCAAACACTCAAAGTAGAGGCGATACAAAATTGGCCAAGGCCAGTTATAAAAAAACAAGTAAGGACCTTTTTGGGATTAATTGGTTACTATGGAAAGTTTATTCCCAATTTTGCAACTAAGGCAACCCCACTAACCGACCTCACAAAAGCAAGAGGGCCGCTAATGGTAAAGTGGTCTCCCGAAACCGAACAGGCCTTTAGAAGCCTGAAAGAAGCTCTCTGTGCCCAACCAGTGTTGGTCACACCTGACTTCTCTAAAGAGTTTTTAGTCCAAACCGACGCATCTGAGGTAGGGCTGGGGGCTGTACTCTCCCAGGAGTCTCAAGGTGAGGAGCACCCCATCCTTTATTTAAGTAGGAAACTAAATCCCCAGGAGAAAAATTACTCCATAGTCGAGAAAGAGTGTCTCGCAATAAAGTGGGCTGTAGAGACGCTCAAATACTATCTGTTGGGGAGAAAATTCCGGTTGGTCACAGATCATGCACCCCTCACCTGGATGTGTCAAAACAGAGAGAAGAATGCTAGAGTGACCAGGTGGTTCCTAAGCCTACAACCCTTTAAATTTTCTGTGGAACACAAGTCAGGGCACAAACATGGCAATGCTGACGGGTTGTCAAGGATGCACTCCCTAATATCCATGGTCGCTCATCCCTCGAGGTCTGAGCTGGGGGGGAGGATATGTGACAGAAACCAGGGGATGGTAATAAATTCCATATATAGGGCTCCCAGGATACTGAACAGTTTCTATCCTGTTTAGGCTGGAAGTGCAGCCTCATAATACATGCACTCCATCCCACAGTTTGGCAAGTGCTGGAACTGAGGGATGAGGGATCCAAACCAGAGTTTGTCTGCTGCCTGATTTCTGTCACCTGTCCTGCTAATTAGAAATCAGGTATTTAAGACTGATTTCCTGGTTCCTCTTCCCTCTCCCCCAAGAGCCTGGAGGCAGGAAGTCTGCTGGAAGCAGAGAGGGGAAAAGCCTCTCCCCAAACAGGTTAAATCATTCTGCTCTTTTTTGTCTAAAACTGCAACGTTCCTTATTTTGTTGTTGGAAGTGGAAAAGCCACTTCAACCCTGAGTCAGGGAAAACCTAAGTTAAGTTATTGCTCAGGTGAGCAGGTTTGTGTTTTGCTTGTGTTTCTGTTGTATGCACTGTGGCAGTCTCAGTGCCTGGGACTGAATAAACCATGCATAGCCTGTTTAAAGGAACAGCACGTGACGCCTCGTCATTTAACCTACCCTAAAATACCGTGTTCTAACAGTCCCGGACAGACGGCGGAGCCCCGGAGTAAGCTGTTTGTCACAATATATATATATATATATATATATATATATATATGTATCCAATAAAGAATATCACTGGTGAGCACATTCACATGTCTGCAAACCTGCCTTTCCCCATTATCACCTATCATACAGAACTTCCGCTGCAGCAAGGGATTCTGGGAAATGAGCGCACGTGTCACCTTTTGCCTGAAATCCATTTACCTGGAACCCGTATAAGCAAATGCTCTGCTGTTCACACAGCTTTTAAGCACAGCATGGGATTAGATGCAAAGCCAGTCAAACCACTCACAGACATGTTTCAACCTTAATGGGTCTTGTCAGTGTGAGGTTGGTTGTACTGGATTTGCAATTTTCAAGGCTGGATAGGTTTACCATACGTATGCAGCCCCAAAAAAATGCTAATTCGGGATCAACACTGTGTGCGCCCGTCAGCTAGGAGTCCCGTGTATAGGAGCAGTTTCTGTGAGTCAGAAAGTCTTTTATTGCATAGTGTGTAAATACAGAGTACCTGATCAGCCAAATTGGAGATTGTATTGATGTCCGGCAGCACAGGCGGGTCCCGTAGGGCTCCGCAGCCTGGATCAACTTGAGCAATTCAACTCCGATGTAATGAGGCAGTCACGCACTCCTTCAGAGAAAAACAAACAAACTCCATGCAAGCGGCTTCTCTACAATCCGGTGCTTCACCTTCAGGGAAATCCTCAACAGCTGTTCCACTGATTCCAACGTGATGACACAACCCTACGCGTTTCATCGGCTAAGACGCCAACTTCATCAGGGGATACTATTTAAGTTATGGTGGGTGAAAAAGTCAACAAAAAACCTCCACCGTTAGCATATAGCCAATAATCTCTCCCACACTCCCGCCTCTCCAACACAGCCTAATCTCCATCTATGAATCTCTCTCTCCCACACTCTTCCACCTCTCTCTCTCATTCCCACTTTCCACCTATCTCTCTCCCACACCCCACCTCTTTCTCTCTCCACATCTCTCTGCCACCTCTCTCTCTTCCCAAGCTCTCTCTCCCACCTCTTACTCCCACACCCCAACCTCTATCTCTCTCCCCAACACCCCCACCTCTCTCCCACACCTCCATCTCTCTCCCACACCCCATTTCTCTCTGTCCTCCATGTCCCCATCTCTCTCCTCCACACCTCCACCTCTCTCCCACACTTGTACCTCTCTCCCCCACATTGCTACCTCTCTCCAACATCCCCATCTCTCTCACTCTCACACCCCACTGCTCTTTCTCCCTCACACCTCAACTCTATTTCTCCCCCACACCTCCAACTCTTTCTCTTACACCCCCACCTCTCTCTCTCTTTCCCACACTACCACCTCTCTCCCATAACCCCACCTCTCTCTATCCCACACCCCACCACTCTCTCTGCCTCACACCTCAACTCTTTCTCTCCCACACCTCCACTTCTATCTCCCACATCCCCACCTCTCTCTCTCTTCCACACCCCCACCTCTCTCTCCCAATCACCCCAGCTCTCTCTCCCATACCCCACTTCTCTCTTGCATACCTCACCTCTCTCTCTCCCCCCCACACCTCCACCTCTATCTCCCACATCACCACCTCTGTTTCTTTCTCACACTCCCACCTCTCTCCACCACCCCCACTTCTCTCTCTCTCCCACCTCTCTCTCCCATACCTCACCTCTCTATCTCTCCCACACCGCATTTCTCTTTATCTCCCACATCTCTCTCTCTCTCTCTCTCTCTCTCTCTCTCTCTCTCCCACCTCTCTCTCTCTCTCTCTCTCACTCCCACCTCTCTCTCTCACACACTCCCACCTCTCTCTCTCACACACCACCGGCTCTCTCCTCCACCTCTCAGCCCCCCACCTCTTTCCCTCTTTCTCTCTACCCCCTCCTCTCTCTCTCTCTAACACACCTCTCTCTCCCAGAGCCCCCCCTCTCCCACACCCCTTACCCCTCGCCCATTTGTTTTTCTGTTTGCTGTTTTATCACTCCTTTGTAAATTTTTCTATTCTCTACGTTTCCCACTCTCCTCCTTCTATCCACATTTCTTCATCTCTCCTTTCCTTCATCTTTCCCTGTGCCCAGACACTCCACCACTATTTACATACCTCTATCCCTGCTACTTCTGCAGATCTCAATAAAAAGCACTGACACATGCTCTTCTTTTTTCTCTCTTTCTACTCCCGTCATTCTTGCTGCTGGGGATATCTCTCCTAATTCTGGACCCGGCCATTTACACACCTGCTTTCGCCCATGCCTCCCTGCCTTCTCCTTCACCGAGCTAAATGTGTTTACCCATCTAACTTAACACATATGCCTTGTTCCCTTCCTTCTCTCTTCCCTTCTCCTGTGCCCTTTGGAATGTCTGCTCTCTGACTAACAATGCTCTGGTTGTACATGACCTCTTTTGCTCTTACTCTCTTCACCTCTTTGCTCTAACATAAATCTGGCTCTCACAATACAGTATGACTGCTGTGGAGGTTGATATCTACTATAGTGGTCTCTCTTGCTCTCATACTCCATGCCCCAATGGTTGGGGTAGAGAGGTAGGTCTCCTTCTCTCCTCCCGTTGCCAATATCAGTTCTGCTCTACGCCTCCATCTGCTTCTTTCTCTTCCTTTGAGCTTCATGCTGTCAAGCTTTTCTACCCACTCTTTCTGCATGTGGCAGTCATCTACAGACCACCTACCTATACATCCTCTACCTCCACCTTTGTCATGGAACAGGAATACCCCTGTCTGCATTTCTGTCTCACCCCCCCCCCCCCTTGTCCTTGCAGCCCTGCTTGTCAGCCTGCTTAGTGGCAGCTGTATGTATTTGGTTCTACATGCAAATCCAATGCTTGTGTGATAATACAGAGCCATTTCCCCCTTCCCAGCAGTTTGCTGCATTAAGATGCTACATTTTGCTACATGTTGCAGCTTCTCCAGGCACTCCTGTGAGTTGCCATGGCAGCCCCAGCCTTTCTCCCAAATGGGTTTGTCTGCTGTCTCCCCCTCTGTTCTGCCCACAGATGGTCTGTCCCCAGACTATCTTACACCCAGCATACACTGCTTCATCCTTTCCACCATTTTTCCTGGATTCGTGAGTACCTCTCTGTAACCCCTGTAATGGTGCTGAAGGAGAATCTTTTCACCTCCCTTGATCACTGAGCACACACAGAGACACCTACACCTCTACTGTACCTTATCCTGTTTTCCCTCAATAAAAGCAAGAAAAGAAACAGATCTTGTCGTGCTTAGGAAAGAGGGCGAGTTGGCACTATCTGAGCTAAAACATAACCACGTGATCCTCTAGCTTCCAGAATAACCTTCCTCTCTGACTTTCAATCCTGGATTTGCTTATTTCTCTCCTCTGGCTCTCCTATACTTTTACTGGGTGATTTCAACTGTCCCCTTCTCTCTTTAACCTCCTCCTTTGACCTCCATCAATGGACCAATTCCAGCACTGACTATTTAGACCTGGTCTTTACTAAAAACAATTCAATTTTTGAGTTCTCTATTTCTTCCCTTCTGATATTTGACCATAACCTCCTGTAACGGGTATTCCCCCACCCAATCGCAGATTCTACTGTGTGAGTGCAGGAAACATATATTGTTACTCAGGTGTGGTGCATTACCTGTTGGCTCACAGGAGGGCTGAGCTTCCGCCACGGGGAACCTGGGGTAATTATACTAGGGGTGATCACTTACAACATCTTCTCGGTACAGCGCCTCCACCTGCGATGGCTCCCACCAGAGGGGGAGTGGTTCCTCGCAGGACAATCAATAATACCATACACAGTGCTTTATATAACGAAGGACTTTACTAACGACTAATAATGATAACCTGTGTCTCTCTCACGGTGAGACACTAACAGTGACGTCTCGCAGGACGATTCCCAAACACTAGGTGATCCCACCCAGTGTCCCAAGAACCCCACCCAATGTCCCGTACTCCTACAGAGATAGTCAATGGGTGACTGCGCAGTCACTAAGAACCTCTAGGCCTGTTGGTGCACATGTGAAGGTATAATACCTGCCGAGCACTCCGGTGCTCGGGTCAGCAACAAACTTCTCAAAGGGTCAGACGTGTGATAAATCCGTCTGATCCAACCGAACTCCTTGCACGTGCGGACCCCGACGTGGGTCCGACCCGCTTCACAGGAACCGCAGCGTCTGCTGTGTCCCTGTCTAATCTAAGTGGTACTAACGTGACAGGAACCCTAACCTAGGGCCTGTCCCTGTAGTACAGCAACCTGTAGTGGCTTGGGGAACTCCTAGGGCCTGCAGGGGTAATGACCTGTCCCACTCCCCCAACTACCCAAGTCCCTTCGGTAAGTGATCTGGAATGGACTAGAGTACTCTTCCATGCAGTACTTGGGCGTCTACCTACTGTTGGCTAGCCTAGTGCAGATCCTCTCCAGAATTCCTGCTCTCAGTTACCAGTTTATCCCTTCAGGCATCCTACCCCTAGCACTACCTCAAGGTGACTAGAACAGCTATAGCCCTTCTCCAGACCCACTACTCTCTGACTAGTCCCAGCGCCTACCGCAGCAAGCTGTAGCTCACTTTTGACTGCAGCCAACGTGCTGCAAAACAAGGTGCCTGCCTGTCAGACCTCACAGCACTAACAGCCGTGACTCTGACAAGGCAGCACTCTATGCTAAAGGGCAGCGTCCCTATCTCGGGCCTCCCTAAGCACTTACCCACTAAACTAGTGGGGCGTTGGGGCCTACCTGGGGTGTAGGTACCTATATGGGGCAGAAGCTGCACTCGCTCCCCGCACCCTACTTCCCTACAGCTCCCTGACTCCAACTCTCTGTAACCTTCCTTTCCCCAGCTCCCACTAATGTAAGTGGCAGGGTCCCTATCCTGAGGGCTGCCCCTGGCAACACTCACCTTACTGGGGAGCTGAGCTATCTCGGACCAAGGGGGTGCTGGCCTAGTACAGGGGAGTCCCTGACTCCTGTACCCTACCTCCTTCCCTTGTCTGTTCCTTCCTCTGACTAATCTAACGTGCTGCAAGCCCGCCAAATGTATCTCTTTTCTCAGGGGTCTCCTAAGCCCTATTGGCTCCCTGGGGTCACATGGGGCTCGCAAAGGCTCTTGGGATATATAGTCCCAGCTCAGAGCCTTCCCTGGTAGGCTAGGGGTTCGCGGGCTTTTCCCTACCTTCACTGCGCTTGCGCAAGCTTTCCCGGGCTGCCTCGACCTTCCCTCAGCTTTCCCTGCTCTCGCGCGAGCTATCCCTGTCTCGGGGGCTGTCCCTGCGCCTACGCGTCCCTGCGCATGCGCAACAGTGTCCTCAATGGCGGCGCCCTGCTTGTCCGGCCGCCGGGACCTTAGAGACGCGATCGCGGCCTTAGCAACCGCCCGATCGCGTCCCCGGCAACCGGCCGCAGGCAGGAGAAGCCGCGCTGCTCCCTGCTCCAGCCCCCACCCTTGGAAGCAGCCGTCGGGTCTGTCGGCACCCGCGACCGAGCTGCTCAAGGGGAGGGGGGTCTCCAGGAGCCACGGGAGCTCCAGGCTACACTCCTATCATTCACCATCACTCATTCCCCTCACCCCACTCCTACCTGTTCTACTCGCTACTGCTCTGGCTTCTACCCTGAATGCTAACCTCTATTCTCTCTCTCTCCTGCCTCTAAACTTGACAATCTTGTCAACTATTACAACTCTAGCCTCTCCTACTCTCTTCCACTCTTGGTTTATATGCTCTTTCTCAGCTCCGGCACACATGTCCCTCTAACCTGGGCTAAATTCACAAACACCCTTCCTTAACACCTGCACTCACTCCTCTGAATGTTTATGGATCAAATCTCCCACTCATGCTGATTTTCTGCACTACACCTTTTTACTCTCCTGTTTTAACTCTGCTCTCTCTAGGGCCAAACAACACTACTTTTCCTCACTCATCAACATTCACAAATCCAACCCACGCCGTCATTTCCCTGTATTTGACTCCCTCCTCGAACCTTCTCTTCCCACTTCCCAACCTTCCTTCACTTCTCCTCAAGCCTTTTCTGACTACTTTGTGGATGGTCCACAATGAAATTCCTTCTGTCTCTTCTCCCTCTTATCTGTTTCTACCTGAATCTCCTTCTTTAACTTTTGCCTCCTTTTCTCCTTTACAGAGTTGGAAGTTTCTAAGCTGATGTTCTCTTCTCCCCCTGCCACATGCCCTCTTGATCCCACCCCCTCACACCTTTTCAGAATTCTTACTCCTGTTTTAGTCCCCACTCTCACTATTTTCATTATTTATTCATTTAGTTCTGTTACAGTATTTTTTTGACGATGATGTCACAAGATAGCGAGCAAGCAACCAGCAAGTTCAACGTCAATGGCTGAATTGCTTACCATGGACACGGGCGACTATGGCAATGTTAATAGGAGTATTACAGACAGTAATGTTAATGCTTCCTATGCATTTCGTAGATGATCTCTACTTCATCACGGTAAGCAATTCAGCACTTGACGGTGAACTTGCTGATTGCTTGCACAGCGACGCTATATTGTGATGTCATTGGCTGCCGTCTAAGACACAGAGATTACCTTCGACTCACCGCCGCCAATGTTGGGAGTCCCCTGCTATTCATTATGCTAGCTTCAATTTAGCGCCCAATATCCATGGATCCATGGATCGATACTGGAGAACAACGAATATTAAGAAGAGGTATACAGGACCGGTGGGGACACGACGAGAGGACAAATCTCCACTGATTCAGGAGCGGACCGTAGCAGATGTCTCAAATGCGGAGGTCCAGGCGTGCGTCTAATATGGTAACATGTACCTAACATATAATGCCTGAATGATCAAGTTTTGTGTACGTGCAATACTCACCTTTTTCGCAATTATATATTTAAATATACTATGAGGTGTGCGCTGTCTTATTTCTTTTTCACTAGTATCTTGGATGCTGAGCCATCTACACAGACTAGCTGCAGACTCGATTATTCATTGAAGGTTACATTTGTACCCACTTTTTACTTCACCAGTGTTGATTTAGACACAGACACCTTTTTGACATTTTGACATCCTTCACAGTTTGTGTTTAACTTACCATATTATTGTGTTTTTACTATATTTTTATACTGATCAGTTGGTATTCAACGACTCACTGTTATTATTGAACAACGGGATAATGCAGAACCCTTTATAACAAATGGTAATAAAAACATAACACACAGGCATGAAAGCCAAAATGGGCAGTGGGACCCTCCTTGGTCATGTAGTGAGGGAGAAAAGTCCAAGAAGAACCCTTTGCACAGCAACCCTCGTGGTGTATCCCGCTGTCCTCTCCTCTGTTTCTTCCCTGGGAGTATCCTGTCCCTCCAGTAAGAAGATCTGCATATTGAGTTGGTTACTCTATAATAACCGAAAAGCTGCCATTGCTCACATAAAATGTGAGTAATACTACTACTTGTTTATTGTTGCTATTTTACCATACAACAGAATTGCACCATTTTTCGTCTTCTCTTCTTTTTTTGGGAGTATCCTGCCCTTCCAGCAAAAAATCTACATACCGAGTTGGTTACTCTATAATAACCGAAAAGCCCATATTGCTCTCATAAAATGTGAGTAGTATCATCATTTTTTAACTCTCAGAAACTTATTATACTCCCATATTGCACTATTTTTGGTGTTCTCTGTTTTTTTCATTTTATATATTACTTGGATGAGAGTGCGCACCTGACCCTCTTGCCTTTATTCCTATAGTGGATTGGATCGAATCCACCTAAGTTGCAGCACCCATTACAGGACTGTATATCTAATTTTATACAATACCTATTATTTTAAATACACAGTATCTTGCGCTCGCACTCTTTGTTTTCATTAGAGTCCAACGTAGCGTCCTGCTCAGTTTTCAGAGCCTCAAGCTCCTTGCCCAGGTCACTCTTTTATTTCTCTGCCATCTTGCGGCCAGCACGCTCAGACTCCAGGTCCTTCCTCAGGTCTTGAAGCTGTCCTTCTGCATTTCTTTTTCCACTCAGTGCAGCTGCTAGCTCAGCTTCTTTTGTGGCGAGTCGTGATTCTACATCTGCCTGCTGATTCAGAGCAAGATTTAAATCTGTTTCCTCTTTTCCATTTCTGGCCTGCAGCAAGTTTAGTGCTTCAGCGAGAAAGTGCTGTCTCTTGAAAACATCTTGCAATTTTCGTCTTAGGACCTCCATCTCTTCAGCGTGGTTGCTCTGAGTTTGCCTCCATGTATCCTCCATCATACCGCGGAGCTCTGCAGTTTTTGTCGCTAGGAATGCCGCTGCTTCTGTTTTCCTGGCCTCTTTCTCCTTGGCGTACTGACTCATGGGGATGGAGCAGCCTCTCTGCTTCTCCATCTCTTGCTCCAGTTTCTGGACCTTTTCCCGCTTCCTCTCATACAGTCACCTGGCATCTAAGCTCCGCCTCCAGGGATGCTCTGGTGACATACAACGTGGCCTTTAGCTCCTCATACTGCTCTGTGGGGACACACTAGGTATTCATCCATTCCTGTAGCACCTGTACATTGTGGGAAGGCTGTAAACTTTCCTTCTGTAGCCTTCACCGCATCTCCTCAGCATTCGCTTGTTTCACCTTGGCCTCTTGCAGACTCGCACACAGCTCTTGCAACTGGCTCTGCAGTTTTTGCTCTACTTGGATGTGCTGCTCCAGAGAGACAAGTTCTTGTCTTGCACTTCAAAATTTTCTTGTGTAAATTCTCTCTTTACCTTACCAAGCTCTGCTTTGAGCGCGCGAGCCTCTTGCTGAGAAAATAGAGGATTAAAAGTGCGTTAGTCGTCATTCCCGTGACTATTGAGCCAAATGCTCTGAGCTGTGGCTCATCTCTGTTTTTTCTGACCCATGCCTTCCTGAACACACAAGTAACATTTTTCTGGAGCTTCTGCTGAAAATGGAGACTGTCCTTTTCGCGGGGCCCTTTAGGAGTCATCATCATCATCATCATCATCATCATCATCATCATCATCATCATCATCCAGCCTGAAGGGACAGTCTTTGTTGTGGTCCAGCTTTTCACACCATAAACATTTCTGGTACGGTTCCTTTTGCTGGATCACGCCGGGATACCTATTCCTGAAAGGACATTGTTTTGTGTGGCTAGGCACATTACACCTAATGCACATTTTATCCTCTATTTTCTACCTTCAGGTGTAAGCACAACTGCTCATACACAGTGGAACAGACTTTGCTTGCAGAATTTTGTTATTTTACTTCAGTTGGGCGGCCATTTTAAATCCCCGCATTTATCTTCAAACCCACAGTTTCCTCTGCTCAGTGCCTTTTGGACTGCCCGCATTCTCTATGAATTGTGATGCCCGCCCCACGTTGCAGTCTCTTTTAGTCCCAATGTAAGGCAGGAAACACTGTAATTATTTATATGGGGTTTATTTACAGGTATTAAATCATACTAACAGACCCATCGTCCCTTTAAGTCCAAACAAAACATACAATTATCTCCTACTCCTCTTAGGAGAGTAACTGTACATTCAGCTTTAAAGCCTTTCTAACGACAGCTGGCCAACTATACTGGTTCCCAGCTTAAAACATGCCCTGGCATATGCAACAATTTACACAGTCTCTGTACACAACAATAAAGTGTTTTGCTTATATTAGTCCATTGGAGCTGACGTCCCCGCTTCAGCATGTTCTCTCCTCTTTCCTGCTTTCCTCTGGTATTCAAACCAGGCAGTCCCAGCAGACTCCGCAATCACCATCCAGCGGGTCCAATGAACTGTGCCAGCCTTACTTGTTGGGGAGCACTTCTCTGTCCCCCTCTCTGGGACAGCAATCTCTTTCACTCTGTGACTCTCAGCATTGTCTCTCTGGCAGCATGACAGCTTCTCTGTAGTCACTTCCTGAGTATTAAAAACTCCATGAGAAATCAGGAGTTCAGCCTTCTCAATTTGGCATCAGCTGAACTAACTACTTCTAAGGAGGATTAACTCTCGGTGAGCTGGAAAGCACACTTACTGCACTGTTTCAGCACCTAGAGATACCTGATGTATCACAATAATCAGGATGAACGGCTGAATAGACAAGGAAGGGTTTTAAGGCAGACAAAGGGAGTTGCCATACTGAGAGAGACTGCTGTTCCCAGAGAACGGGGACAGAGAATAGTTCTCCCCAGCTGTGGAATCTGACACAGTCCCCT
Source organism: Ascaphus truei (assembly GCF_040206685.1). NCBI lineage: Eukaryota > Metazoa > Chordata > Amphibia > Anura > Ascaphidae > Ascaphus > Ascaphus truei. The sequence continues at coordinate 59,290,357 of NC_134489.1, read as the reverse complement.
AGACCCTCTGGATGGTGGTTGCGGAGTCTGCTGGGACTGCCTGGGTCTTAATCCCAGGAAGAAGGAAGGACGTGAGACCATGTTGAAGCGGGGATGTCTTGTCCTTAATATTGGACTTATAGAGGAGAGATTCTCTGAGCTCTCGTGGAGCTGAGCTCCCCTAAGAATGAAGGACGTGAGAGCATGCTGAGCGGGGACATCTGGTCCATAACCTTGGAATTACAGAGGAGGGATTCTCTGAACTCTCGCAGGGTCCAGAGGGAAAAACCTGGAGCCCCAACAAAAAGAGAAGAGCTAAGTAACATATTAATGAACACTATATTGCTGTTTGCAGAGACTGGGTACAGAATGTTGTTGCATATGCCAGGTCATGTTTTGGGGTGATAACCAGCTTTCCTGTCCATCCAGTTAGTAAGGGCTGAAGCTGCATGTATAGTTAGTGTAGCGGACTTTCCCTCACCCCCTGGGAGTTGTGTAGCTACGGTGTGTGTATAGTGCAATACCTGGTGGCTCACAGGAGGCCTGAGCCTACGCTGCTGGGAGCCTGGGGTGTATCCTGGAATGATGCTCGGTAGTGCCTCCACCTGTAGCGGGATTCTATAGTGTAGAATGACCCCGTTACAGGACACACAAGAAATTATACACACATGGTGTAACGGAATAGTTTACTTTACACACTAATATAGTACAGCCTACGCACCAGGCCTTGCACGGCCGTACCTCCCCAAGTACCTAGGGGCCCTTGGGCACCAAACCAACCCGGTGTTCACAAAGTCAAATTCCCCCACCCAATGTGTGGCACAGCGCTGCCCACTAATATGTGAAGGTGAGTTGGTGCACGTGAGGTGAGGTACCTGCCGGGTGTGTCCACACCTGGGCGCGCAGTGATGCTGATGGGATCCATGGATCCAGTGATGGTAACCGCAAAGCCTCCACCTCTACGTTGGGTGGGTCCCCCAGGGATGGTACCACCATATGCAATGTCTCTGTGTTGCAGGTGTCTGGTCCCAGATCACCTGAGGTCAGAATGCAGCCACGTCCTGGCCGTGTCCCTCACTTTAATGCTACAGGGGCAGTGTTCCTATCTATGGGCCTATCCCTGCAGCAACCACAAGCTGAGGGGAGTCGGGGCCTAGCTGGGGCTTAACAAGGGGTATCTGGCCTAGTGGAGGAGCCACAGACACCTGCACATATAACATACTCCTTCCTTGTCCCAGCTCAGACTGGCGTGCTTCCTAGCGCACACAATGTATCAATCCTTCAAGCAGGGAGATCCTCCAGCCTATTGGCTGCCTTGAGTCAGCTGGTATCCGCTCTAAGGCTCATGGGACATGTAGTCCCTACTGTGATCCTCCTCTGATTGGCTGCTGTTCGCGCACATACCCTGCGCATGCGCAAACTCAGTGTAATGGCCATGCTATATTAGTCTCCTAAGAGAAGTAGTCATTTATTTATGATTTGTTTTGACTTAAAGGGACGGTGGGCCTGTTAGTGTATAATTTATCCTTGTAAATAAAGCTGTATAGAGAAATACTACGAATCCTGCCTTAATCTGGGAGTAAAAGAGACGGCAACGTGATGTGGGCATCAGTATATATATATATATATATATATATATATATATATATATATAAATATATATATATATATATATATATATATACCATACAGTATATATATATATATATATATATATATATATATATATATATATATATATATACTGTATATACATACTCTTTTATGAGTTAATGGGTGATAATGGTGAAAGGCAGGGTTGCAGACCTGTCTACATGCAAATGAGCATGCAGTAATATTTCCATTTGCTATATGCTTTACTGTGGAGGGTTTTTGTCACTTTTGTTTACCAACCATAACTTTACTAAGTGTGGTGAAATCGATCCCTACATCATTTTGTAAAGCCAGTATAACCAACTCCACACTGAGGAGACCCATTAAGGTCGAATCGGCTGTCTATGGGTGGGTTTGCTGGCTATGCATCTTAACCCAGGCTGTGCTCAAAGCTGTGAAATGCAGCACGCTTAAGCTTATAGGGGACCATGTTAAATGGTTTTGAAGCAAAAGGTGGAACTGTGTCATTTCCCAGAATCCCTTGCTGCAGTGGAAGTGCTGTGTGCTGGGTGATAATGGTGAAAGGCAGGGTTGCAGACCTGTCTAAGACATGCAAATGAGCACACAGATATTTCCATTTGCTATATATATATATATACTATATATATACAGTATATATATACTTGCAATGTATTGCTGGCCCTCTAACAATGAAGGAGTTATTATATTGATGAACAGAGCTAAGTACAGTGGTCATTCACATGATTATTATAACTAAAGTGGCCAAGCAGACTCCATGTCGTCATGTAACTTTGGTACGGTTCTTGTGTTCTATTACTATTTCCAGTGGGTGGCTACGGTTCTGTATCAATCTGGATAACCAAATCTTATAAAACTAGAAATGGACTTCCATCTCATTATGACATGGAGCATGGTTGCCTGTACTGCAGCGAGTCTGGCATCCTCTGTAACAGAGTAAAAATTGTTTTACAATGCATTTCAGGCCCCTCTGGCTGCCGATGGGTTATCATCACTGAGATCTGCCAACTCATCAAAATTAACTTCTCATGATAAACAGGTTAGCCGTTTCTGCTAAGTATTCACGTTTCACATAACAGTGTCGGTAACTGTGTGGTTAATCTAAACTATGACACAGTACATTTCTGCTTTTCAGTTATAACTCATTTGTGCTTATGACAGAGCACTTCGATTCCACTCATGCACAGTTATTTCTTGAAAACAGACACCAGCATCCCATTGCAGTATTTTGTAAAAAGCTCCACCGAGTCTCATACAATCTAACTGTATTTAAAGATCATTTGATACTTCAGTCATTTCCCCGCATTATTCCATGCCAATGTTTTTCAACCTTAAATTCTGCAGTAGTGATTGAAGTAACATAAAAAACGCAGTGGTCTGTGCCTGAGTGTCGGAAATTCTCAGAAATGCTAATAATGATGAAATGTTCTTTGAACCTTGTTTCAGAACCAAGTGGCTAGAGTTATACATCTGGGATTCCCATCAGATCCCTTCAAAATAAAGAGTGGCACTAGATAGGGATGCCCCCTCTCACCCCTATTGTTTGCCTTATGTATGGAACCATTAGCGGCCCGAATTCGGAACAACCCAGATATTTCTGGAATTGCTGATAACTCCCAAGTCCACAAGATAGCATTTATACACCGATGACGTATTTCTAACAATTTCAAAACCTCTTATCTCTCTGCCGAATCTGTTTGACTTGCTGGACAAATTTAATAAAGTATCTGGATTTAAGATCAATCAAGCCAAATCGGAAGCACTGAATATAAATCCACCTGTAACGTGTAGCTCACCACAAACGCGTGATGAGGTAGAGCAGCGGTGCGCAAAGTGGGGGGCGCGACCCCCAGGGGGGGCGGGAGATTGTGCTGGGGGGGCGCGGGCAGTTGCAGAGGCCCCGCGCTCTTCCCCCAGGCATTTAAATTAAATGCCGGGGGATCGCGTGAGGCCCCTGCAACTGTTTACTTACCGGGATTCAGCCGCCTGTGTTGCGTCGCCATGGCAACGCGGCGTCAATAGACGCCGCGGCACCATGTGACCTGACGTCACACGCCCACGCAGCGTCATCTGACGCGGCTGAAGGAAGGCAGGGGGGCGCGAGAGCCGGGGGCAGAGAGACAGGGGGGCGCAGCACAAAAAGTTTGCGCTCCCCTGAGGTAGAAAATTGGTTAATGCCGACCCACAGCCACGCGGGCGTGCCTAGGATGTAGAGTAGTCACGCAAGCCAGGTCAGGATTATAGATTGGAGAATAGTTATGAGTACTTGCCAGGTCAGAAGTGGAGAGTTGCTGATTGTCAGGGTGCTTAGCCAAGTTTGGGATTGGAGAGTAGCGGATCGTCAGGGTACGTAGCCAGGTTCAGGATAGGAGAGTATCGGATCGTTGCAGTACTTAGCCAAGGTCTGGACTGGAAACTGGAGAATGGTCGTTCGTAGCCGGATCAGGAGAGGAGAGGTGCGGAGTCCAAGAGATAAGCAGGGTCAGGCAACAAGGGTAACAAGCAAGGCAAGGCAAGGTCACAGGAACTGGAATGCAGCAAGGCACAGTGTCAAACTAGACTGTGCTCAGCAAAGACTGAATGCAGCAGGAAGGTATATAAAGGAGGAGCCTCCAATAGCCAGCCAGGGCGGAACCAGGAAGACCTCAATAGGCTGCTGGTGCACGGAGGCGTGCCCTAGGATGCAGCCTAATCAGGGATGGGGGCGGAACCGATTGTGCGCCGACCCGCGTGTTTCACTGACACTGACACTGACACTGGCGTCAATTTCCTAAAAGTCTGGACGCCTTGGTTGGCCCAGACAGACATCCCAGGGGTGGAGATAAACACAATTTGGCAGTGATTGTTGTAAGTACGTTCTCGCTCGATTCGTGAGGAAAAGCAGGTGGTCCGGGGTGGAGCTCTGGGTGCAATCTTAGCCAGTTCATAAAGAGCTACGATCAAAACAGATATGATATATTTTGGATTTAGAGAGACAGAGAGCACGCTAGTTCTAAATGGAGTGGCTTATGGCAGAGGAGTAACACCACACCCCAACCCCCCTTGTTTTGTATTTTTCCCCCTTTCAATCCTCCCCCTATCCCCTCCCCTTATATTTGTGTTCCTAAATAGTTTGTCAAATGTTTTTTAAACAGATGTTAATATGGTGCCTTTATGGTTGCCAAGATGATTACTGGAATGTGCGTTATGTCATTGTTTGAATGTATAAAACTAATATAAAATGAAGTTACAAAAATAATAATCCAAACTCTGTCAAAGGGCAAGACACGCCTGAAACACATCAGAGTTTTTCATATACCCACTTACCTTGATGTCTCCTATATCATAACCTCAATAAATTGGTTTTAATCAATTTTTGGATGTGCTGTACTCCATTTGTTCTTCCTAAACTGTGCACAGCTTTTTCCATTTTGGACTACACAATTTCCTTTAGGTAGATCTGGTGCAATTCCTTTTCACTGGGGTTGACCCAGTTTTGCAGCAAGGACACTTTAGTAAATAGCCACCAATGTCTTGGCTTTAGCTTTTAGTGAACAATTACCCAAGAACAATCATTTAGGTGGTTTGTGGGCTAGGATAACTGCCTGTGGCATTACAATTAAGTGGTTGAAGTGCCATTCAGAAAGTATCTGCACTGTTCTCTATTTTTAGGAGTGTACAAATTATATACTCTAGAGGCCAAATCCACAGAGCTCTGTTAAGTGAGTTAACATCACGCTGTGCCTTAAAGGAGCAATCCAAGTCATTTTGCAATTTATTTATGATTTTTTTAAATACAGGGTTGAAGCAGGGGGTCTCTGTAGCTGAACTTTATTAATTTCAGCTCCGGGGACCTCCTGCTACCGGTGATACTTACCTCTGAAGGGGTTGCCGGTATCTCTGCAGTTTTCTGAAGTTTAATATGGGCCTCATCATATGGGCCAATAGGAAACCGCACCAGATTAGATTACGGCTTCCTATTGGCCCTGTATATAGTGCACTCAAGGTCTGTGAGAGAGAGTACCCTACTGAGTGAGTAATTGCAGTACAAAAGAGATAGTCTGGACCAAGTAGTAAGGGTAAATGATTGTTTATTAAAATACTTTATTAGGAATAAACTATTAAAATATAATGGAACCAGTCTAATGTAGTAAGTATAGGAACTGAAAGTATTCCGTGCTGATGCCCGTAGGGGGTCTATATTTAGCAAGAAATACTAAATATGTGACACCTGCACGATGATAACCGTGCAAGTGAGAAGTCCATGTAAGACTAAAAACATCAGCACAATGAAAGACCAGAAGCACAGGTACCCAATGCCTATTGTAACGTGTTTAAAAGGGCTGCTTCTGATAGGTCATGACATCACTGGATAGCCTGTAAATCGTAGCACTCACAGAAAGCACTGGTGTGTTGTTAAATAAATGTCACCTAACATGTAATGCCTCTCAGAAATCTATAACACTGTAAAAGTAATATCAATTGAGGGCAACAATGTAGTATGGTGAATAACGGTGTGAGGTAAATGTAAGCCCACACACTGATTAAAGACACACAAGTGCACACTGGCAGTGTTTGCCACAGTGATAAGTGGACAAACACGTAAATGGAGTAGCTGGATTCGCCGAGTTGGCAGTAGAGAACCCCGCATAAACGCACCCTGAGCGCCAGTAACTACACACAGGGACGGAGGTGAAAATATGAGGTCCCTACACACCAATATATGCTGACCCTGCGGGGATATACAGTAACAGTGCAGCAGGATCGTTTACTCCCCCAAACTGACCCTCAATACCATACCCCTACAGCACACGGGGGGGAGAGGGGTGGGGAGAGGAAAGAAAAGAGGGAAAGAGGACCCTAAACCGACTTATCTGAGCTTGCCCTGTGGGGACACGATCCTGTATGGCAAGTGTGGTGAGTGCGCAGCTTAGGAGCCCCGCTTTCTGTATATCAACTAAAATACCAGGTTGGAACTCATCTGTTGGAGTAACTTGAAAGTAACACAATAAACAAAAGAACGGAAGGGTGTAATAGAAAAATAAAAGACTACATGGCGTCAGAGCTCTCTGTTTGATATACGGACACCATTGTTTTCATATAAAAAAAAGTTGCTCTAACCACAGTGATCGAGAAACATCAAACACTTTGAGAACAGCTAGGGGATGTCCCAAATTCTAATTTATTTAAACATAAGATATGCTAAATCTTCCCATTACGTTCAGCATCCTGATATGAAAGATGATTGTAGCCTCTGCACTTTTATACTAATCCAGAAACTGAAAATGTTATTTTTAAAACATTGTGAGATACAGTAATATGTGGGGGTTGAAACATGTGGAAAACACTGTTATGCAGGCGCATCAAAATAAATGTGAAGTTGTAGAAAGATAGATTTTTCCAGAAAGTGGTATACAGTATTAAAATTCGTATGGATTTCTCTCTTTACCTAGATTTCAGTACCGATCTTACATTCTCCAGAGCTAAGCTGCATTATAGGGTATTACACAGCCCACCACAAATTCATGTATCTACTGTATAAACACTGTGTAGGATGGTCAAATAAAATGGTACACTGAATGTCAATTTAACTTCCCACCACCAGAGCATCAGCCTGCTGAACAGAGAGAGCAAGACAAAGAGACACAGGGAGAGAGATACAGAGAGAGAGAAGAACACGAACAGTGAAATTAGTAAAGATAAATACTTATGTAGCCTATATGGGGTTTCTCTGCAACCACGCAGTTCTGCAGGGTCGTTGAAAGGCAATCACTACTTGGCAGGCTAGTCCAAAGATGCCCGCATGTGGACCATGATGTGGTCAGGAAAAAACTGAAGCTTTACATTAAACAGTAGTCTTGCAGTAAACAATAAACTTGACCCAGCAGGATGGTTCCTGGTGTCCCACATGGAGAGGGTGCTAGCTTGAGGCATTGGGGTACCCAAGAGGAGTCTTCCACCAGAGCTTAGACTATGGTGGTCCTTATTTAGGTTGAGGTAACGGGGACAGACCTAACTTCAATACATTTAGGGGGTACTGAATTGGCTACTCCTGTCCCTAGTTCACCTCCCAAGATCCTACAGACTACCAGATCAGAAACTCTACTGGGGACTTGGATTCATAACATGGGACCTAAACCACACCTTTCATAACTAAATTAGCTTCAGGGAGACGCAATGCCCAAATTCGTTAGTGGCCAGTATAGGTGGCTACCCTCTTCTATGGGTCATTTAAATGTTGTTCCAGAAACATTATACAATAAACCATCAATACAATAAATACATGCACACAATAATGTATATAAACAGCTTACCCAAAGATTATTAAACCATTCAAACACAGTAAAACATATTTCATTCAACATGCATATGCATTTTAGAACATGATTAAACATTTAAAACAACATAACTGTATCTTCCAACCTCCCAAAGAGATGTACTGTACCACATGCCGGCTCTGTGCACGCATAGTCAGCTCTAATACAATGGTCTGGATCAGGCTTTTGGACTATCCCACCATGACCATTTAGGACCTTAACACTATGGACCCACCAGGTCCCATAACTATTAACATACTAGACCATTATATACATGGGGGCCTAGATGCCACACCCACAACATACGGTCCACACACTTATGCATTGAGTATTGAAGTTTATGCCCCTGCACCTTCATGTGGTCAAGTACTGCTTTCTGGACCCAGTCGTTGCAGCTCTTTCAACCTCATCCATAATCCACTCAGGGACATATACTATAGGTAATCATATCCCCACATCCCCGGAACTCGGTAACAAGTCAAGTTCATTTGATAGGGCAACCCAGGAAGCACCCAGCAAATCATGTTGCTGTTTTGTGCTGAAGTAGACCTTATCTTGGATAGATTCAGGGTAGGTGAACTAGGCCTTATTTTCTTCTTCCTCCGTAAAAGGCTCATCCCACAAACACACAATGTTGTTGACCACGGCAGTGGTCACTATAATGGAAAGCTTCCCCCTTTGCAGGGGCGTGGACACTTTCTGCTCCAGTTCCATGACATGCTCTTTATCAGCAGAAACATTGCCTGGGGAGGTCTCAGCTGGAGCATCCAGTGTATAGGCCCTCCACTCTTCTGGAATGTCCTCGATGGCTCCAGTACCTCAGGGACGTCAGAAACAGCAGCTGAAACTGTGCACTTTGAATTCATGGAAGCCCCTAGAGTTCTTGTCTTTTCCCTGTCATCAGGGAATCATTCCCTGTCCCATCAATATTTTCAGGTTCAGCTGAGCAAGTGGGACATTGGTCCACCGGAACATCACTGGTAATAGGCTAAGGCCCTTCCAGAATTTCTGGGACAATCAGTGCCATGGGTTCCATCTCTTTTGGAGCCTCCAATGTGGCAAGCAGGATTAAAGACACTAATGCAGCAACTGCAACAGTGGACTCTACCTCTTTGGCCCTCATAATTATGGACAACGGGCTCAGGGTCAGAAGAAGCATGAGGTCCGGGAATAACCCTGGTGTCCAGGCTGTCTCTTCTTCCACAACAGCTGTGGTGGTATTGTCTGGACTTAGCTGAATCTTAGGCTCGCTTTCCAATGATAGACAACACTCTGCTGGGGTAGTTCGAAAACGTTTGAATTTCCCTTCACCGAGTCCAAAACACATTACATCAAAAAAATAAGCACATTACAAATGCCAATAACCCAATTGATTGGCACAGTGGGTACATCATGCCCATATATTATGGGCATGATTTAACACTATCACAGTCAATGGTCAACCTAAAAAAGAAACAACCACCAATAATATCCAATTCAATCAAAACAATCACCAAATAAACAGCAATACACAAGTAAACACAACAAAATTACCAGCATTCAATAAAGCAATTACCAAGTAAACATCAGAATTAAAAATTAAAACACCAAAAAAAAATCAATAAATTAAAGAAAACTCCAAATAAGCACCATTATTAAAAAGCAAAAGACCAAAAATAAACCACAATTAAAAAGCAAACACCCAAAAAATTACAGAAATAAACAATTGAAAACACAACAAAAAATCACATAATTCTAAATTAAAACACAAAATAAATAGCAGAAATAATTAAAAGCAAAGAACCAAAATACATTTAAAAGAAATAAAAGCAAGCATTTGCCAAAAAATGCATTGCTTGTCACTATATGTATGTATAGCCCTAAGGGGGCATACTGTACATAAATACTTTGGCAATCAATGGGCAATGAAAAAAATACGAATAAAGAAAAATATAATGAAAAAACCTGCAAAATAAAAATAACGTACATTCAATGGTTTTTCTTACCTTTAGATGTCTTCACCCTTCGATTCCAGGGGTCTCGGGAAGCTCTCGAACAAAGCCAGGATCCGTTCTCATGTCACAGCTCTCAGGTAAAGTCTAAAGTCCTTTTCTTCTTTCTTTATCTTCATCTGTTAACTGTAATCCAATTGGGGGTCTTCTTTCTACACCTACAGTTACACCTACAACAACCCGTATTGTTAACCCTCTAAGGTCCTTACTCTCCTAACTGTACATAATAATCCCAGGGGGGTTACATTAGGTTGCAATTTGCATGACAACTTTTGCAAACAGTTGAAAACTCTCATGGGAACAGCTAGCTTTTTATCAAAACAGCATAAAGCATGCTCAATAAAGTCACCCCCAAAAATAAATCAACAGAATAAGTCTCCCTTTTGCAAACAGTTGAGAACTCTCATGGGAAGAGCTAGCTTTTTTTATCAAAACAGCTAAAAGCATGCTCCATAAAGTCACCCCCAAAAATAAATTAACAGGATTCTTCTCCCTTTTCCTTGCCCCACATTGGGCACCAAAATGGTAGCCTATGTAACCAGAGGGACATCTTTGTAACCGGTTAGTTCAGCAGGGGTTGTTAAAATGCTATCACTACTTGGCTGGCTGGTCCAGGAATTACTTTGATATTGTTATGAGTAGACAGTATCATAGGCCACCATGCTACTGTTTTTTTTGGTAGGCCAGCCTGAGGCGGCGACAGTCAAACAAAAGGAGTGCAAAGGGCCCCAACTATTAAATGGTAGGCTGTGATCAAACAGTTAAAGCAAATATAAACCTCAATCTTCTTTCAGCAATAAAGATTATCCCTACAAATTAGAACCAGCAGATGGGAAAAAAAGAGAGAAAAGAAACAAGCATAGTGTAGAACTGTATTAAAACAGATACACAACTTTGACGTCATCCCTGAGGAAGCACATAGACGTGAAACGCGTAGGTTTTGTTGTGCTTTGTGCTTACCGTAGCTAGCACTGCTGGTGCTTCTCCTTACCAAACTTAGAAGGAGGGTGCGGGTGTCCCTGTAAATCTACCCAAGGATCGCTTTATATTACTACTGTATTTAGTAAGGGCAATTTGTTACAACCTGCGTGTATCTGCTTTAATACAGTTTTACACTATGTTTGTTTCTTTTGTCTCTTTTATTCTCATCTGCTGGTTCTAATTTGGAAGTATCTGGACCTTATTGCTGGAAGAAGACGGAGGTTATATTTGCTTTAACTGTTTGATCATTGACTACCATGTAATAGTTAGAGGCCCTTTGCATTTCTTTTGTTTGACTGTCATTTAGGATATTATACAGGTTGGGAACCTGTTTGAAGTGAGCTACAAATGCAATCCCCTCTTTTTTTGGATTTACTTCATACGGTAGGTCACTATTATATATTTGCGCAGAGATTATTTGTGCTTTTTGAGGTGAAACTTCTTTGCTTGCATTTAGGAAAATTTCATAGCACAAATCTCCTTCATGGAGACGGAAGTGTGTAACAGAAGTGACGTCATCGCTATGTTGGCAGCGCATGTGCAGATGCGGCCATTGACGCACACACATGCGCAGAGTTTGCCGGCACTGCCACCAGAGCATGCGCATGCAGAGAGCCGGGAACAGAGACACACACACACCCCCTAAGATCTCTGTACACATACACAAACAAACAAAAGGAACACAATTATTAGTGGAATTCCCATTGAGTGTAAATATACAAGTGCAAATAGCTAAAACTTAGAAATCTATGATTTATCCTAAAAAAAACCTCAGAATTGAAAAAGATGCAAGATGTTTAAACATATAACACATGAATTGTATCTAGATTAATATAATATAGAAACTGTAATAATCAGTGCTTGACAAAATCACCCAAAAATCTACTCGCCAAACCAAAAAATCTACTAGCCACCTAGCACCGCCCCAAAAAATAGACATTTAATAAATTCCTAGTAAGAACTAATAACATTTGTTTTTGACATAAGTTTATTTATTGTATTACATTTACATTTTACTATAATTAGTCCTTGTTATATGTGTGTGTGTGTGTGTGTGTGTGTGTTTGTGTAAATGTCGGATCTAGAAAAAAAGCCACATGTGAATGACTAGTTTCCTGCACCCTTTAACCAGTGTCTGAATGCCCCCACTTCACAATATCTAAAGCAGCAATCCCGCCTGGGATCTTACCTGATTCGCAGTCCCTCAATGTCCAGGTACACTCATTCCCGCAATTTTATATGTTGGTGGGGAGGTGTTCCCTACCTGTCTTCTGGGTTAGGGGGGATTCCGATGTCTCCCATGTGAAGCTTGAGAGTCAGATCTGGAAGAAAGCAGTATAGGTTATTTCGGTGTAGGTATAGGGCAGTTAAGATATGTAGGGTAAATACGATTTCCAGATACAGAGTGTGGGTGACAGAGAGAGTGTGGGTGACAAAGAGAGTGTGGGTGACAGAGAGAGTGTAGGTGACAGAGAGAGAGCGTGTGAGAGAGAACTTGAGAGAGAGAGAGCATGTGAGAGAGAGAGCATGTGAGAGAGAGAGCGTGAGAGAGGGTGAGAGAGAGAGGGTGTGAGAGAGAGACAGAGAGGGTGAGAGAGAGTGAGAGAGGGTGAGAGAGGGTGAGAGAGAGAGGGTGAGAGAGAGTGAGAGAGGGTGTGAGAGAGGGTGAAAGGGTGAGAGAGGGTGAGAGAGAGCGGGTGAGAGAGAGAGGTTGAGAGACAGAGGTGAGAGAGAGAGGCGAGAGAGGGAGAGGGTGAGAGAGGGTGAGAGAGGGCGAGAGAGAGGGAGAGGGAGAGAGAGGGAGAGGGAGAGGGAGAGAGAGGGAGAGAGAAGGAGAGAGAGGGAGAGAGAAGGAGAGAGAGGGAGGGAGAGGGAGAGGGAGAGAGAGGGGAGAGGAGAGAGAGAGAGGGTGACAGAGGGTGACAGAGGGTGACAGAGGGTGACAGAGAGAGGGTGACAGAGTGGGTGACAGAGAGAGGGTGACAGAGAGAGAGAGGGTGACAGAATGAGAGAGAGTGGGTGGCAGAGAGAGAGTGAGACTGGGTGGGTGACTGGGTGAGACTGGGATGGGGGCTAGGTGACTGACTGGGTGGGGGGGTAGGTGACTGACTGGGTGGGGGTAGGTGACTGACTGAATGGGGGTAGGTGACATACTGGGTGGGGGTGTAGGTGACTGACTGGGTGGGGGGGGTAGGTCACTGACTGGATGGGATGGTAAGTGACTGACTGGGTGGGGGGGTAGGTGACTGACCGGGTGGGGGGTAGGTGACTGACCGGGTGGGGGGGTAGGTGACTGATTGGAGACAAGGGGGGCACAGGGTGGGCTGTCGGACACAGGGGGGGGCTGTCGGACACAAGGGGGGGCCGTCGGACACAAGGGGGGCTGTCAGACACAAGGGGGGCCGTCTGACACAAGGGGGGGGGGTGTTGGACACAAGGGGGGCGGGGCCGGTTGCTCCTAGAGTATGATGACTTCAGGCACTCAACTCATCTCTCCTGCCCCATGCTGGCACATGGCACACATTCTCAGAATCACACACATGCACGCATACCCAGAATCTCATACACACACAAGCGCAGCACCTTGCATACATAAACACACAGCATCTTTCACACATGCTCGCATACCCAGAATCTAATCACACACAAGCGCAGCACCTTGCATACATAAACACACAGCATCTCACACACACAACAAACACAGCATCTCACACACATCCAGCATGCCACACACACAGACCCATCATCGCACAAACACACACACCCACAATCCATCAGACACAAGGGGGGGGTCTTTGGGGATTGTAATGCATGAGACATTGGGGGAGACAAGGAGGGAGACAAGGGAGAGTACTTACTTTCTCTTTAAACAGCATTGTAAAGGAATGGCGGACTTCACTGCGCCTGCTCATAAAGAGCCTGGCAGCGCGACCCCCCAAAAAAAGTCTTGGCAGCGGGCCAACTCGCGTCAAGCCAACCAGAGAGGGTTTTTTTGGTTTTTTTCGGCGCGAGCAGGGGGAAATTGGAAGAGAACTGCACGCACTGCTTGGGCGGTCATGACAGATCCCCAGCGGCCCAAATCCGGTAGCCTATGGCGACCGGGCGATCGGATTTGTCGAGCACTGGTAATAATTATAAATGTGCACTTTGTCACTGAAATTGTGTTTTGATTTTTATGATTTACATTGAATTAAATACTTTTGAGAGTAACGGCATTTAGATACTTTACAATCCAAAATATATGTGTCTTACTTTAGTTATCATAAGTCATTATATCATGTATTCCAAGTGATAGTATTAAAAACATCAGCATCACAAATACAATTTCTGTGAAAAAACAATGACAAAAAAACAAAGAAGTTTCACAAAACGCGTGTTCGGCACACACAACCTTTTTTGTTTTTGTTTTTGTTCAGAAAAATAATGATTTTTATTGCACAAACTCTGACATAAACAGGAACAAATGTAAACTTCACAGCAAAGAATAAACTTCACTCCGCAGGATTCATCCTCAGCTAGGAAGGGGTTACCCAAGAGGGGTCTTCCACCAGAGTTTAGACTAGAGTGATCATTATTTTGGTTGAGATAACGTGGACCTACTCTATCTCCCTTAGGATCCTCAGTTAATTACTAGTCCCCTGCTGTCCCGTTCACCCAATGTATGGTTAACCTTCTGGCTAGCTCACATTACTTTGCAGGTGTACCACTCTAGAAAGAAAGAGAGATAGAAAAATAGTTGAGAGAGGGAGGTGTGTTAAGTTTCAACTGGAGTACAAGAAACGTTAGGGGATTCTCTGATTTGATCCTTGGCAGGACATCCAGACACCCAACCCAGACAAGAGTTACAACAACTTAGAAACCAACAAGAAAAGTGAGGAGCATCAGTTAGAAGACAAGAAGGATGGGACAATAAAAATAGGCAGCACAATGGTTGTCAACTGCAAGGCCAAACCCAAATGCAGGTAGGCAGTGTGCTAGGCTTAGGCTAAGGCCTGCTGCATGCGCCGGTGCGCGCCTTGCACCTTGGCAGTGTGTGCACGGCACTTCACCGCGATCTGCGGTCTGTAGGGAGATGTTTTGGGCCAAAATAGGTCGGGTGGGCGGGGCCATGATGGGGGGTGCGGTCATGATGCACATTTTCTGGTGTGTGTGTGTGTCCGTGTGTCTGTGTGTGTGTGTCCAGCATTGAGGGCTGAGCATGGTTGAGGAAGGATCCACCTCCCTGCCAGCCATCTCCCCTCCTCATTGGCTCCCTGCCACACCACGTGATGCGTCACGGTCGGGATCACAATCCTATTGTAGCCCCTGTTGGCTGACGTGTCACAGTGCGAAGTGAGCCTGGCAGCGAGGAGGGGCTGGGGCCGACTAGGGAGGAAGTAAGGAGCGTGTGAGTGGCTCGCACGCAGTCGCGTGCACCGCCGGATGCACCGGGACCAAAGCCTTATCTTTCTCTACCTACACAACTATAGCATTTAATAATGATACAAATCAATCATTTTGCATAGCAATATAGTGTCTTAGATGGCAAGTATGTGATCATTATAGTCCATGCACTTTTATGCAGTCACCTCTAGCATGAAATTATAGCGACATTGCAGTATGGCAGTATGGCAGTATGGCAGTATGGCAGTATGGCAGTATGGCAGTATGGCAGTATGGCAGTATGGCAGTATGGCATTGGATTTACATGGCAGAATCCAAATGGGAGAATAGAAAAAGGAAGAACTACATTATCATTACTCAGTTAATTGACAGTGTCTTACAGCATAGCACCTCTTAGTAAACATTGTTACAGTGTTGCCCAAGGTCACAAACAGCAGAGTCAGTGGTCTTACCATGAAGCGTCAACATTATAATGTTATTTGCTTGTATGATTTAAACTAATTTTAAAGGTGATGCCACCTGTTATTAAAGACTGGCAATGGGGAAGAATGCCTTAGATTACATTTATATCTGTCTGTCTGTCTGTCTGTCTGTCTGTCTGTCTGTCTATCTATCTATCTATCTATCTATATATTTATATACACATACATACACATACATATATAGATACACACACAGAGTATATATGTGCTATATGAAATTATGTTCCTAGAATAAAATAGGCAAATTAAATGTGGTGTGAAATAAACTTTATTTTCCATCCTCTGATAGGCATGTTTTGGTCATGCAAGACTTCTGAGCCATTATGTGGTTATCTGCGCACGTAACTGCTCCAACCCACCGCTTCCTTTCTCGTAAACCCAAAACAAAACCCTTGTGTGCCTTTCAGGTTTGGATCTGGCAGTCTGAGGTTATATATGCTGTGTTTGTGGGACCTGAAACAGAATTCAAAGATACAATATCCTGAAAGGCTTTTCAGCAGCAATTGGGCATTCTAAGTTAGGCAGAGCTTAGTCTTACTTGGATAAGAGAGTGCATACAGTAGTTCTAGGATCATATATAAATATAGATCATTGCTCTGGGATCTGCTGCTGGACCAGGATGCGTATGCTAGCCCTCACCATAGGCATCTTCTGCTTATATACCAATGCCTCAAAAGGTAGGTAGACAATTCAGACAGAGGGAAGGGGAGGTGTGTATTTGTTTATTTTACTTTACTAATATATGTTTTAATATGTTAGTAAGAGAGTACACAGAATTTATAAAAGATCAAGGACTCATGGAGCGGCACAGGGAGAAAAAGTATACAGTGCTACAGGCTTGCTCCTTCTTGTATCTCATTAGGATTCAGTGCATTATTAGCAGGCTGTAGAAAGTTTCATTGAAACGGCTTATGATTTACAATGCCCTTGTGGTTCATGCATAGATATTAAATCTGACGTTGTACCTAAGATTTGAAGCCACAGGTCAGATGTTGGATGTTTATAATCTATAAAGTTCAGCAACATCTACTCATTTTTTATCCTGATCCTCAAAAATGAGATACAGCCTGCAAATAAACCAATTTTATACAACTTGTACAACTTAGTACAGCGTTTTTCATCCAGGGTTCCTAGGAATTCTTTTGGGTTCCCTGGACATCTCTAAAGGGTTCCTTACAATTTTCAGGTAATTTGAAAATTGTACCAAATACAGAAGAATTTTCAATGCGTCTGATCTCAGACGCACTATTAGAGAGGGTTGAGGTTCCTTACCATGCATCTGATCACAGACGCACTATTAGAGCGGGTTGCGGTTCCTTACAATGCATCTGATCTCAGACACGCTATTAGAGAGGGTTGGGGTTCCTTACAATGCATCTGATCTCAGACACGCTATTAGAGAGGGTTGGGGTTCCTTAGAATCTCACAATATAATTCCAGGGTTCTTTAGCCCCAAATGTTTTTTAAACCACTGCCTTAGCAGTACAAATTTGCAAGTTACTACTATGCAACTTTGGAAGAAATGTTACATATTGATCTATAAGTACATACTGTATGAATGCACATGAAGGTATACACTTATACATGATCCACTGTTTTGTCTATTCTGTGGGATAGTTTTTCTTAAAGCACAGATTTCCTCATACCCCGACCCCATCCCAGAATAACATGTGTGTAACAATTTGTGTTTTAACAGTAGGCAAGGCTGGGAGGGGAATCTTATAACTGTGTTTCTTCACTTTTGCTTGAGGAAAAACTATAAGATTGCAGTAGCTCTTATGGTGCGGGAGAGAGAAAAGTGCACTGTATTATGGCAATACCTTGATTAATGTAGCTTGACTAATAGAAATGAAAAGATTGCAGCAAATCATGTGTACTAGTATATATTGTACTTACAGTACACACACACACACACACACACACACACACACACACACACACACACACACACACACACACACACACACACACACACACACACACACACACACACACACACACACACACACACACACACACACACATATAATATGTTTGTACTGTAAGTAATGGTTTCTTTCCCCACTAAACCTCGCCTTCATCATAAGAGAAAACATTTCCAAGTATGAATTGCCACCATTGGAAGGTGGCAGCTGTCATTTTTGGAGCTCTCCAATGTATTTATTTCTGTACATCTAGTTAAAATAAGCTTTAGTGTTGTACTGTATATATGCCACTAAACTGAGTGTTACCATACATTGCATTCATTTGAATTTAAAGTCCATTATATTATATATAATAGTCCTATATATCACAATAGTCAATATATCATAAAAAAATATGTTTTAAAAATATGTTAACTAATAAAAACTCCTGATCTTCTGAGTTAACCACTTGGCTGCCCGAGGTGTCAAATGCATTAAATTGGGTTAAAATAGGACTAAATAAGATTTTTTGATAACTTGATGTTGCCAGTTTCTCTAATTTTACTATAAGAATGACGGACACTCAGAATTTAGACTGTAAGCTTAATGAGAACAGAGATTGATGGTACCTCTATATTGTGTTATGTACATTTGTGGAAGGGTCACATTTGGTAGCTTTTGCATACAGAGTCAGAGTACAGATAAATGATTCTATTCTACTTGTTTCCCAGGCATGACAGTAACCCAGCCAGCTGTGGTTGTGGCCAGCAGGCACGGGAAAGCCACTCTCATATGTGGCTACAAGATACACGGCAAAGTACAGGAGATGCGCTTCAGTCTTCTGAAGGAAACAGATAACCGGTTTACAGTAATCTGTGCCTCCTCTTACACAACCAACTATGAACCATTTGCCACCAGTGATGCCATTCGATGTGAGGGGAAGCCCGGTCCCAGTAATGTGACCCTGCATGTAACAGGACTGCAGCCAGCAGACACAGGCTTGTACATCTGCATGGTGGAGGTCATGTACCCACCGCCGTATAGGACCAGCAAGGGCAACGCAACACTCATCTACATCAGTGGTGAGGCCCTGGTCTATGTCTTATTTTCTTTTCCTTCCTATCAATGGATGGGGCCCAAAAGGGAAGGTTCTGATCTCAGAAGTAGGGCAACCTGGTTTGAGTACCAGAACCAGCTCCTTGGGGCATGGGACAAACAAAGTCACTTTAACTCCATGAAATAAAGTTATGTTAATATTACAATTATAATAGAAGGAATCTACAGTTCTCCTAGACCAATATGGCTAATATAGCGCTGCAATACATAGATAGATGGCACTATAATAGCCGATGTTAACATCTTATTCTTTTTTCCAGATCTTATTTCAGAAGCCGAGCGTTCCACAGAGTTGAGCCTGTTCCAGTGGGTACTCCTCGCCATCTGCCTGACTATATTATTCTACAGTATATTCATTACAGCTGTCCTGCTCTTTAGTAAGGTATGTTATGTCAAAGATATACAAAGTTCACACAGTAGGTTCTTCTCAGCAGGGGAAGAAATAATGCAGACAGTTGGGTATCAACCCTTTGATCACTCCTCAGAGATTACATGATCCCGAAGTCACCATGGTGACAAGGCCACAAGAGGAGAAGCCTCTTCCGTTAAGATTGTGTCTCCTGCTTCATGCCATCTCCTTTACTAAACGAGCAAATGTCCTTGACATAGCTACCAAATGTTAAAGCAGCTATCCCTCCAGGAACATTTTGTTTTCATCCCAATTAAACAAACTGGGGAGAAGTACCTTTCTGATTGCAACAGAGCAGACAATCTAAATGTTGTAGGTATTGACAGATAAAGATCAATAGAGTAACTTGTCCAAAGTAACTTGTACTGGGTTTGCAGTCCAATGTTCTAGTAGCCATATTGGTTCTGTTGTAGGTTGTGTTCGAAAGGTCATATGTTTCTTATGTGCTATCCCAGTACACTTGAAGAAGAAATTTGAGGTTAGACAGCTCTGCACATTATAATTTCACCTATGAAGAACGCTAATGTTAGCCCAATCAAAGCCATCATAACCCACTACAAATTATACTAGGTTTTTATATAAAGTAAAAGTTAAGTATCCTACTGTACTTTAACATCATAGATTTAGAGTGCATGCAATTAGGGCCCTAATTGCAGTCATATTAGTAAATATGGTCCTCTGTGTGCATTTGTTTTTACAGCTACGAAAGAGGAGGTGGAGCACTGGAGATTATGAGGCCATGTTAGAATCGTCCCAGGAGAAGAGTGTGCATCCCTATTACATCCGGATCGATTGAGAATCAAGTCACTATGAAGCCTGTCAGTGACACATTCGCTGCTTTGGAGATATTTACTATCTACAGTGTACCCTTCCGTACACTGTCACATGAAGCAAGGCATGGGAAGGCTGTGCCAAAAGTCATTTCATCCCATCCTATCAATTAATCAATGAATTTAATGATGTAGGAAGAAGTGGGTCTATTAACTAAAGTCTTTTGGCTACAAGACTGGGGCAAAGCAAGTGCAAGAAAAGACCCATGCTTATCAAAGAAAAGGAATCCCATTAAAAGCAAGGGTATTTTTTCCCTTTGGTAAATCTTGTGCAATTCGTTTGCACCAGTATTGCCCAGAATTGCAGCAGGAGACTTTGATAAATGAACTTTTAGCTTCAGCAGTTAATGGGCTAAATTACAGAAGGCACTGGTGTAATCAATAATAATAAGAGATAGGTGAACTTCTTATTTTCAATATTTTTATTTCTTGTTTTATATATATATATATATATATATATATATATATATATATATATATATATATATATATATATATGTTTGTAAATATGTTGGTGAATCACTCCATAAATACATTTGTTTATCAAAAAATCGTGGCTGCAAATTGGAACAAATTCAATTTATCAAAGAAAAAAAAAACCCCATTGAAATCAGTCTTGTTCTGTTTACTTAAAGTGTTTTGCAGTCTAGAGACTTTGATAAACAACTCCCTTTATTTCCCCAACATATACTCAGTTTATGCAACAATGATTTCTATGGTTGGTTTGTTTCTGAGTTTCATAAAGTTCAAGTTTGGTTTCTTTTGCTGTGATTTTATGCATTCATTCATGCTTACATCTTTAAAAGTATTGTTGCTGACCACAAGATTGAAGCTCAGTCCTAGAAATGAAAAAATGCCTTGTATCATTGCAGCATTATTTCATTTTTTTTAAACTATATACACAGTGTAAGTACTGTATAGATACTAAGATCAAATTATAATAAGATTTATTTTTTTTAGAAACTAAAAACAAATGCTGGGTTGAAAACCTTTTTAGACCCACTACTGTTTAACTCGTTGTTTGATGGGGCAGCAGCAGCACATTGCACAAAGTTAAAAATACAACGGCTGATTTTTCATCTTCAGGATCAAAAATCTGCAAGTATTGGGATGTTCCCCAAATACCTTGCATCCTCCTCCGGCAGCAAAGGGGCTCCAGCAAATTAGAGTCATATTGTAATGTGAAATCCGATTAATAATGTAACTTGTTTGCAGCCTGCATTGTGGGGAGGCTGTGTGTGTCACATCATGGAAGTGGGTCATTAATAATGCATACACTTCAACTACTTTAACTATGTAAGTGACATTAAGGTTGTTACAGATAAAACAACTGTATTCTGCATGGGTTTGCAACTTTGTATTGTGTATTCTATTTTCCATGAAAATGCATTAGCAGTACAAATATGTTTATTTGCTTTTAATAAAACATCATGTGCACATTTATTGGTAGTCCAGTAAACCATTTCACTTGACTCCAGCGAAGAATCATCATGACTCTCTAACTTGGAATTTCAGCTAATAAAGAGCTATATTACTGATTCAAGAGCTATATCAAGTACAAAAGGTGATACCCATACACACAAGGGAAGAAATACTGTAATTAACCAGATCAGTGGCGGTAAAAGTACAAAAGAAAAATGTTTGTAGGGATCTGAAATAAACCACCAAATATCTGGAAGACTGAGGAAGCCAAACTACTTTTGAAAATGGAAAAGGCAGCAAAACTACGGTAGGTCATATTTAATACGTGGAATCCCACATAGTAAGCCAGTTACATTTCTTAGAGAGAATACGTGTAGGACCCTTTCAGTGTGAAATGAGTAGGCAAATTATTGGAGATAAGGAGGTAGTAAATACATTTTTTGCCAATTTTATACCAAGGATAAGTCAATTGCAAAGATATTGCAATGGGAGGAAGCCACGACCTGAACATTAATTAACATTTGGTCTGTAGAGGAAGATGTGCATAGGCAGGGCCGCCAACAGGGGGGGAGAGCTGGGACAAGTGTCCCGGGCCTGACGGCTCTGGGGCACCTGGCCTGCTGGCATTGGAATTTTTCTTTGCCGGGCTGCCGGTCCTCTCGTTGCCGCCGTGTCCCGTTTCTTTTGATCTGCGGGCCTCTCTCACTGACACTGTCCCACGCCGAGCCTCTGATGGCGACGCATCTGAAAGCAAGCTGGGCTCAGCTTCTGCTGCACACGACATGAGAGACAGGTGTCAGTGCGGGAGGCCCGCAGCTGGGGGCAGCAGATGCCGGAGACCATCCACAAGGTAGCTAAGTTTGTATTTATTTGGTGAGGGGGATGTTTAAAAAAAAATTATTTGGGGTTGGGGGGGGGGGGGGGAGGGGGGCAGGGGGTGTTGTATGTATTTAGGGGGTGGGGTGTTGTATGTATATGGGTAACAAGGGGGTTGTCTGTATTTGGGGGTGGGTTGTATGTATTTGAGGAGGGGGTGGGGTTTTTTGGTATGTATTTTGTGGGGAGATTGTGTGTGTGTGGAGCCAGGGGGGGGGGGCGAATGAGTGTGAGGAGGGGGGATTGAGTGAGAGTGGTGTAATTGAT
Organism: Ascaphus truei; assembly: GCF_040206685.1. Lineage (NCBI taxonomy): Eukaryota > Metazoa > Chordata > Amphibia > Anura > Ascaphidae > Ascaphus > Ascaphus truei. The sequence goes on along the minus strand of NC_134489.1, from coordinate 59,267,789 downwards.
GGAGGATGGGAGAGTGAGTGGAGAGAAGAGAGGGGTGAGGGAGTGAATGAGGAAGAAAAGGTGTAAGGACGCGCTTATAGTGTGGACTGCAATGCGCGTATGACGTAAATCGCGCAGCGTCTGCATGCAAATCCTGCACTCTGTGTAGTGGGATGTGACAGGGGGCGTGGCGGAGGCATGGCCCGTGACGTCATGCGAGCGGTTCGCCATTATTGGCTGAACCACTTCACGTGACGCTGAAGTCACGCGGCGGCCGCATGGAGAGACAAATTCATTTGTCTCTCCTGGATCCTGCCACTTGGTCGTGCTTCCACCTGGTCGCGGTCACTATGTGCAGCATGATGCACAGCAAGGTATATGTTTTGGCGCCATACGCCGCTGCCGCAACTATAAGCGCGGTCTTAGAGTGAGATGGAGGGGAGAGAAATACATGAGAAGATGGGACAAAATAGAGCAGGCTCCCCAGGTGTGAAATGGTGGGGCTTGCAAGACTGCCAACACGGGGTGGTGGGGCCTTGGTATTACTATAGTCCTGGGCCCCAGGAAATCTGTCTGCTGCTTGATAGAATTAAGGTACATAAAGAAACTGGCCACTATGGCATGCACATAAGGTTTCTTAGGCCTTGTCCATGGTAAGCGCGAGAGGGAGAACGACCACACGTCTTGTCTCTCGCCCGCTTACCTCTCCGACTATTTATGGACTGCATTCAGAGCGCAGACGAGGGTGATGGGGAGGCGTGTCAGGGGAGTGGCTGTGACATCATGGAGCTGGTTCGCCCTCATTGGGTGAACCGCTCACGTGACCCGGCCGTCACGCGGCAGAGACAAACAATTTTGTCTTGCCACGCATTGGTTGCCTCAGCGCTCACGTGTGCACTATGCACATGCCCATAGGCCTCCATTGATTTCAATTTGGTGCAAGCGTTGTCGCTCGTGCCGTCAGAACCACTATGGACGCAGCCTTAATGAGGTAAGGCCTTAACGGGACCGTTATATTTAATATTCAAGAACTAAATTTCCACAGGCTCAGTACCACAAGATTGGAATAACGATGACGGCAAGGCTACTTCCTCAGGGATATTGAGGATTATGTTTCACCTGATGTGATTGCCGCTGTTGCTCACCTGATTGGATCTTCATATTCTCTCTGCCAGCCAATACATGAGCACTGTGGGGTATTTAACATCCGGTGAACCATTGAGTGACTATCCCTGAGGAAGTAGCCTAGCCGCTATGAAACGCGTAGGGCTGTCACTCTTTTATATTTCTCTTAGCCTGTGATCCTCCGGTAGAACCCAGTGTTTCTGTACCGTGTCTGATGCTCTGTATACGCGACGCTCCGTGGAGGAGCTTGCGCGACTAACAGTGACGTCATTGACTGGTCCATTGCATACACAGTCTCTACTCGGGCCCTATATTGCGCTGTGATATACAGACAAGTAGTTCATACAGTATGGACATTTCGAACTAGTCACCACTGGTATGTGATTATCACACCACAAGTACTTCTAATCCTCCGTTTCCTGGTTCTTACGTGACCGGAACGACACCATCCTGATTGAAGGGACGCCAGCTCTGAGACGGATCTTTGGTGCCACTATTGAGAGAGGCCACCGCCACTGACAAGCCGTGACGACCCCCTGATACCATCGCTACGAGATGTTTCCCTTTCGTCTACCTACCTGCTGACTGGTAACCTCTGTGTTTATCACAGTCAATGCTTTTACCCTTATCTGATGTACGCAGACTACTTACGTTTTAAATTGATAAAACTTATTTTTATGTACTTCACCATGTGCGTTTTAGCGCTGTTTTCTTGTGTTTTCGTTTTGATACTGGGGTCACTGCTTTTTAACTTTATTAAAGACATCGAGGTTGGCAAAGGGAGCAAAGTTAACATCTTTGCAGATGACTCTGTTGGGCCTATTCAGGTAGCTTTGATATTATCACTGCAACATCGAATGTGTTGGCATGTTCCTACCATATGGTATGAAATTTGTGTAAAAACGGGATTCAGTAAGATATCACTTGATACAAAAATGACATACCGCATGAGTTTGTATTTGCTTTACAAGCGAAATAACCTGAACGGAGGACGAGGACAACTTCCTAACCTAATAGGTATCTCCAGTTGTATATACAGCTCAACCCTGTTATAGCGCGATCCGCTACAATGCGGTCTGAGCATGGCTCCCAAACATCTCCTACCTTTTTTCCCCGGCTGCCGGCACCACCATGCTAAAGATGCGACATAGTAGGAGATCTTGAGCCCAGGGCATGCCACCATGGAGACACATAGACATACTCCCGCGATGGCTCAGCTGTGGTGTCGGATTCCCTGCACCCTGCTCCGAGTAAGTCCTGATGGTGGCAGCCATTTTTTACCACAATCCCGGTTATAACACGGTCTCATTATGTGGACCCCAAGCACCATGTTATAATGGGGTTCAGCTGTATGTCCCCTCAAATCTCCCTCCAAATAATCCTGAAATATGAACATACCTGAGGTACCATGGGAGATATGCTAATGTCTATACAAAATATATTTAAATGAGTCACATCTTAAAATATATCCTTAAGATTGATCAGTTTAAATACCCTTGTGATGAAGGGGGTAGCAGTGTTAGACCCAACAGAATAAGAACCCACAACACTGCTATTCAGGGCAAAAGTTGTAGCATTGAACTAGACAGATGCTGGCACATGCTGAAGTTACAGCATACCTAAGCTTGTTTTTTTTTTTTTTTTTTTTAAACATAAATCAGTTCTGTAGTGTTAGATAATAATATTTTTTTCAATTCAACTCTTAGTGCCATTTTAATCAGTTTTAAAGCATCTTTTAATTTCTATAGCAGGTTTTAGCCCACCTCCCAAGCAGCGCAAGATCTTTGCAATACTTTCCGATATGTGATCATTTGTTGACAATTTCCCAGCAGTTTGAGCTAAAAACTGTTACAATAGATAATGTCACCTTCGTAATATAAGGATACATTGTAGCTGCTGAGTTACACTGACTGAAGGATTGATTCAAACAGAAAGGCGGCCTTATGTTAGGCACACATTCAAGATTTTTACAGATTTATAACAGGAGCACCAAACGATTGCCAGCTTAGGTAAGAATGTAATATTATACATTGTCACATGCTTTATATATAAAAAGAAGAAAACTTGAAGAAGAAAAAAATGGGGGAAATCAGTTGTTGCTTTAAAAGCAGACCGTTTCCACGTTCTACTTGCCAGTTCAATGTTCCTTGTGCATAAAAATGACCACAACTGAGACACTTGAGACACATGAGAGTGGAGCTTCCCAGCATCTGGTTTAGTTCAATGCTAGATCTGCTACAGTACCCTGAATGGCAGTGTTGTGGGTTCTAATTCTGTTGGGGGCAGTTTAAACAAGTTAAATGCCCTTCCTGATGGCGGGAAGGTGTTAGGGGGGAAGAAACAGGAACCAAAAAAGACAAAGCACTACTTTCCAGCAGGTAGAAATGATCAAAAAAGCAGGGAGCATTCCCAAAGTGAAAAACAGAGCTAATTTATTAGCAGCATGGATACATACAGCATACACAGGCAACAAAAAAGCCTCCACCTACATGTTTCAAGCGTTAGCTCTTTATCACCTTGATAAAGACATCAACACACCTGTACCTGAGGACGTGGAGGACGTTAATCATCACCCAAGGATGCTGCACTACATGTGAGTCCTTGAGAATTATACAGTATCTCTTCTACCATTCATCATACTATATTATTTCATATATGTGTCTGGACACTTTATTGTGTGTATACCTTACTACAGTGCCATGTGGGATACTACCAGTTGATTGGTTTCATAGGAGATTACCTCATCTATTGATACCTTAAGGGTACTCCAGCAAAAGGATTCTAATTATCTTTATTGCATATACTTGCTCACGCTGAGTATTGCACAATTTGTTTATCAGTTAGAGGGGGAAGACCCTGGTGTAAAGTTGTGTGGTGGGAGGGGGAGCTTATTGTTGAAAGTTGGGGTTAGGGGGAGAGGAATAAATAGTAGGCTAAGTTATATCAGTGCTGGAAGGAGAATTTGCATACCTTTTGGAATCCCGACCTGTAAGAAGTCCCTTCCTCCCTCCCTGTTTATAACATTAATATTGTGACTTATTGTCCTAACTTTTTATTTCTTGTTGCAGCTTGGTGGAAAGGTGTTAGAGGGCAAAGGGTGTAAAATTGACTCCTTGGAGGGAGGTCCAAGGTACCTCCAGTGGTTACTTGGGGAAGGCGGGTTCATACTTGGCTTGGGTGGTTGGTATTGCAGTGTCCTTCCAGTGGTGGTGTTGTCTGGGGACATGTGATTTGGGCGGCTACTTGGCAAATGGTTACAAGCCCTCAGGCTTATGGACGGTTACGGAGCAACTTAGCAGGGCACCCTAGTTTTGTTTTTTGTGTATAAGGCTAATAAAGCTGCGACTATGTAACTATGTCATTTTTGTAATTATTATTGGGATTCACAAATGTTTTTCTCGAAACTGTATGCAATGTCTATATGGTAGAATAATCTGCATTCCATTTCCACTATGTGCAGAACAACATGTGAATTCTAATAACTCAAGGAGAAGAGCAAAATAAGCTACATTGTTAATTGCGGATCTGGGTGTTATGTTCAAATGTGCAAATGATGCTGAAGTTTAATTCTAAATTAAAATTAATTCTAAGATGTAATATTTAACTTTTAAATATATGTATTTGAAGGGTAGAAGGAACATGCTGCTTATGGAACAAAAGACATTGAATCAATCTCCCCGTAATACCCAGCTCAGACAAAACAATCAATTTCTGTGCAAAGGTGAGTTCCTTCTGGTAAATGACGCTGTCTGTGGGAAGATCCGATAAGACTAATAACTGCTGACTTCATATTTTGCTTATATGAAAATCGTCTCTAAGTAGATCAAGATGTGCCTTGTGGGTAACCAATTATAAGAGAGCCAAGCCGTGGCACGTTATGATTTGCATAACAGAGCCACCACTAACTATTAAACGATATTTTCCATCCTTTGACCAAAGAACTGAAACCAGCAACACTGCATATTTTTTTTTAAGACTTTTCTTTAGAAATAAGGCCACCTGATTACTTCTTAAAGACCTGTTTTTAATGTTTAAAAGCGATGCATTTTTTTTTTACATTTTGAATCCAAATTTCATGCATGATTTTAATATTGCCCTGATATCATGCATTTTGGATATGTGATAAATATAGAACAATATGGGGCCTATGCTATAAGCGTTCATAAAAATATATATCGCCGGGCCATTTAAATCGCCGTTATTTGGTGCGTTGCTATCACGTATTCAGAAAGCCTTGATTACCTGTGATAACAAAATTCCCAAAACCGGCGAGTAGCCGGCGACGTGAAGATCGGCTCTCTGAAAAGGCCGGTGATTTCTTTCAGCTGCAGAGAGAGCTGCTCAGAGAGAGGCGCCTCTCCCTGCGCAAATCTCGCCCGAAATTAATGGTTTTTCATACAAATTTGATTACTAGTTTAGATGAGCAGGGGGTCTCTGGAGCAGAACCACATTCATTTGAGGTCCGGGGACCTCAGGTGCTCCCCATGGGTGTCAGTGGGCCCTCGGGTGGTCCCAGTGGGTGCCCAGGAATCCTCAGGTGGTCTCGGCTAGCCTGCGGTACTAATTCTGTGGCAATTTGTTTTTGCTAATATTTAAATAAACAACTCCCCCCCCCCCAACACATACTGTACAGTAATGGGCAAAATAACTACTATCCAGCTATGGATAATAGCTCATTTGCTCATTATAAAATATAATATTAGCCAGCCAGCATAAATAAACCTTTCTACTTACCACTACCATCATGAAGGGCGTCCTCGTCAGCATACACCAGGTCCATGTCCTTCGATGCCAGCAAGAATACATGAAAAAATACAATCTAATGGCCCCTAACCCCTTAATCACCTCAACGGTTAGTAACTGCTGTAGTAATTAAGGGGTTAACCCACGTCCCCTGTTACCCACCCGAGAGGCCTAACCACCCATCCCGGGCCCTCTATATCCACCCTGTACCCATTGATTGGCATAGTGGTACATCATACTCGTGTAATAAGCCACTATACAGTAGCAGACAATGGTTACCCTAATCAAAAATACACAATAATAAAACATATACATAAGCACCTAAACACCACAATTCAAGAAATAAAACTATTAGCCAACCAATTGAATAAATACAAGCACTAGACAACCAATCAATTAAATCATTTAAAGCACTAACCAACAAATCAATGAATTAATTGTGTGGGGGCAGGTGTATTTATTTAAATGTTAACACAACAAAACATTTTGCCACCGGATTAGTACCACAGGCCAGTGTGGACCCGCGGGGATCACCCTTTGGCCCACAGACACCTACGAGGACCACCCAAGGGCCCACAGACACCCACAGCGACCACCACACACCCACAGGGACCACCTGAGAACTCCCAGACATCCGCGGGAACCACCCGAGGGCCCTCAGACACCCGCAGGGACCACCTGATGGCCCCTGGACACCCACAGGGACCACCTGAGGGCCCCCGGACACCCGCAGGGACCACCTGATGGCCCCTAGACACCCACAGGGATCACCTGAGGGCCCCTGGACACTCGCAGCCTCTTGTATCAATCATGTGGAGGTAGATGAAGTGAGTATTCGTGTTTGTTGTGGGTAGCGGGGGTGGGTGAAGGGGGTATTTGGTCCTTGGTGGGTAGCGGGAGGGGTTAATCCCTTCATTGACTTAGCGGTTAGCTGCTAAGGTAATGATGTTGCCTGTAAATGCATTTTTATTGCATGGATTCAAGCTGGGGGTCTCCGTGCTGATATTAATGGATATCAGCTACGGAGACTCCCGGGATCAATCTTATGCAGGAAAAAGCGTTTTTTTTTCTTCTAAGTTCAGTCTTGCCGACTCTCCGCAGCATCTCACCACCTTCACGCCAACTTTTCCTGGCATGATGATTTTGTGAGAAACTCGCCATTCTAGAGCCGTGATTGACCTCGATAACGATTTATAATTCTGCCCTCTTTACTGCATCATTGGAATTGCTGTACTAATGTTCCTAGGCTGGAGAAAGCAGTACAGGTTTAATGTGCTACTGTGCTATTAGGAGAATGTCCTACTTTTGGAAAGCTACTGTATTACCACAGGAAATGTTACTTGTCCAAGTCATTTCAAATAAATGCATATTCAATAAACTTACTGAGGAACAGATCCACCAAGCTCTATTGTCAGTTTATGTGGGGTTAACCTGACCTAACGTCACATGAACACTAACGTGTACTTTCAAAGGACAATAACGCATCGTTATGTTTTTTTCTTGTAAAGAGCAACAGCGTTACCTGTAATGGCCGTTATAATGGAATGAAAATTATATGCAAAGGAGGCATTATCATAACATTGCATATCCACAAAAGTCTGTTACGGTTAATGCAAGAACTTAACGCTATGTTAGTTAGCTCAAACATTATGCATAATGCGTTATGCCCCCGAGGAAGCAGGTATCCTGTGAAACGCGTAGAGCCCTCTGACGCCCAGAATGGGACTTTTTAAAGAGGCTGCAGCTCATTGGCGATCCATCTTCTATTCTAGCCGATCCCCTGTAAATGACATAATTGGAGATGACGCTGGGAGGAGGAACGCAAACGGCGAACGGAGAGGATAGTCAGACACCTGTGGGCTCCACGTGGCCTTTTAACTCCTATATTTGTGAGTTTACTTGCTCTATTTCTATATAAAACCCTTTATACTGTATTATGTTATGTTCCTTCTTTAACTCTTTTTTAAGGTCTTGAAGAAGCTGGTTAGCTGATGAGATTGATTTATAACATTGACCCACTCGATTTATACATCCACTTTTGTGAGCGCATCCATTACCCACTTTCCAATTAGCATTAACTGTATTTGTATAATTGCTCTATTTCTTGTTTTTATCTGTCCCTTATATAGTACCTGGGAGTTGAGCTCCAACTCTTGTCCACTGTCTCTACAACAGCCTGATCACCACTGTCCTTATTTGGTTGCCAATACTGCATCCGTCACTCACTGTGAACTTGCCTTTCTAGCGGGTTCTCATTGGCATTCTAGTCTCCCCACAAGCTGTTTCTAATCCATTTTTTTCAATGGGCCGCTAAGCTATGCACCTCCCCTGAATGGAAATGAGAACTACCAGGGGATGAAGTCTCTAAAGTATTGTATGCTATAATTTTCTGTCCAAGTACAATGTATGTTGATACAGTACCTGTGGAGTGTTTTAGACGGCTGTCAATAAAGCACCTTCCTGGGGACAAAAACGCACCTCCTACGCGTTTCGGACCGGTAGGTCCTTTATCAAGGAGTCCTTGATAAAGGACCTACCGGTCCGAAACGCGTAGGAGGTGCGTTTTTGTCCCCATGGGGGGTTTTCTTGTAACCAGTCATGCACTGAAATAAAGGACATTTACTTTTACTCCACCTGGCTCCCTGGCTGTGCGCCATTTGCTGCTGTTTGTTGTTGTTTCCAGATCTATAACCTATTATAAGGGATGATGTCTATGAAGGGAATGGTGAAAATGTAGAGACTTTGTGGATAGAAATTAGCAGTGGAGGTAAAAGTATAAAGAAAATGTTTGTGGGAATATGCTATAAACCACAAAATATCTGTGAGATTGAGGAAGCTGAAATACATTTGCAAATGGAGAAGGCATCAAAACTGGGTCATGTTTGCATAATGGGGGATTTTAATTATCCAGACATAGACTGGGGCAATGAGATTAGCGTTACAACAAAAGGAAACAGGTTTTTTGGGGTGCTTAAAGATAATTATATGACCCAAATTATTGAGGAACCAACCAGGAGAGGGGCAGTTCTGGATTTGGTCATATCAAACAATTTAGAAGTAATAACAAATATTCAAGTCCTGGAACATTTGGGTAACAGTGATCATAACATGGTCTCATTTGAAATAAATTATCAAAAAAACAGATTACTTGGGTTCAACAAAGACTTTAAACTTTAGAAAGGCAGATTTTAATAAACTGAGGTCTAATCTAGTAGTAATACAATGGGATGATGTTTTTTCAGGGAAAAATGTAGAAGATAAATGGGCAGTCTTTAAAACAATGTTAGAAAAGCACACTTATCAGTTTATACCCTTGGGTAATAAGTATAAAAGAAATAAGTCAAAACCAATGTGGCTAAATAAACAGGTAGGGTCGGAAATGGACAAGAAGAGGAAGGCGTTTAGATTCTTTAAGTCAGAAGGGACAGAGACATCGTATCAGAATTATAAGGAATGTAACAAAAATTGCAAAAGGGCAATTAAATTAGCAAAAATGGATAATGAAAAAAGGATTGCAATAGAAAGTAAGGTCAACCCTAAAAAGTTCTTTAAGTACCTTAATAACAAAAAAACGAGAAAAGAAAATATAGGACCCTTTCAGTGTGAGATGGGTAGGCAGATTATTGGAGATAAGGAAAAAGCAGAGGTATTAAACAAATTCTTTGCCTCTGTGTTTACCAGGGAAGAATTAAGTTCAATAGTAGCGCCACAGGAGGAAGCCACAACCTCCATATTAATGACCAATTGGTTAACTGAGGAAGAAGTTCATAAGCGACTTGAAAAAATTAAAGTAAATAAGGCACCTGGCCCCCCGATGGCATACATCCAAGAGTTCTCAAGGAGTTAAGCTCAGTAATAGCAAAACCATTATATTTAATATTTAAGGACTCCATTTCCACAGGCTCAGTACCACAAGATTGGCGTAAAGCAGATGTGGTGCCTATATTTAAAAAGGGAGCTAGACCACACCCGGGGAATTACAGACCTGTAAGCCTGACTTCAATAGTAGGGAAACTACTTGAAGGTTTAATACGGGATAATATTCAGGAATACCTAATGGAAAACAAAATTATTAGTAATAGTCAGCATGGATTTATGAAGGATAGATCTTGCCAAACTAACCTTATTTGTTTCTTTGAGGAGGTAAGTAGGAATTTAGACCAGGGTAATGCAGTTGATGTGGTCTACTTAGATTTTGCAAAGGCTTTTGATACGGTTTCACACAAGAGGTTGGTGTACAAAATAAAGAAAATTGGACTCAGTAATAATATATGCACCTGGATTGAAAACTGGTTAAAGGACAGACAACAGAGGGTTGTCATAAATGGAACTTTTTCAGGTTGGGCTAAAGTCGTGAGTGGAGTACCTCAGGGATCGGTACTGGGACCCCTGCTTTTTAACTAGTTTATTAGTGACTTTGAGGTTGGGATCGAGAGCAAAGTCTCCATCTTTGCTGATGACACTAAATTGTGTAAAGTAATAGAATCAGAGCCGGATGTAATTTCTCTTCAGAAGGACTTGGAGAGACTGGAAACGTGGGAAGGTAAATGGCAAATGAGGTTTAATACAGATAAATGTAAGGTTATGCATTTGGGATGCAAGAATAAAAAGGCGACTTACAAATTAAATGGAGATATATTGGGGGAATCCTTGATGGAGAAGGATTTAGGAGTGCTTGTAGACAGCAGGCTTAGCAATAGTGCCCAATGTCATGCAGTAGCTGCAAAGGCAAACAAGATCTTATCTTGCATCAAACGGGCAATGGATGGAAGGGAAGTAAACATAATTATGCTCTTTTACAAAGCATTAGTAAGACCACACCTTGAATATGGAGTACAGTTTTGGGCACCAATCCTAAGAAAAGACATTATGGAACTAATAAAGGGGATGGACAATCTGACTTATGAGGAGAGGCTAGCTAAATTAGATTTATTTACATTAGAAAAGAGGCGTCTAAGAGGGGATATGATAACTATATACAAATATATTCAGGGACAATACAAGGAGCTTTCAAAAGAACTATTCATCCCACGGGCAGTACAAAGGACTCGGAACCATCCCTTAAGGTTGGAGGAAAGGAAATTTCACCAGCAACAACGGAAAGGGTTCTTTACAGTAAGGGCAGTTAAAATCTGGAATTCATTACCCATGGAGACTGTGATGGCAGATACAATAGATTTGTTCAAAAAAAAGGTTGGACATCTTTTTAGATGGGAAAGGTATACAGGGATATACCAAATAAGTATACATGGGAAGGATGTTGATCCAGGGATTAATCCGACTGCCAATTCTTGGAGTCAGGAAGGAATGAATTTTTCCCCTTAATGGGGTTTTTTGTTTGCCTTCCTCTGGATCAATAAGTAAATATAGATATAGAATAAAGTATCTGTTGTGTAAATTTAACATAGGTTGAACTTGATGGACGTACGTCTTTTTTCAACCTCATCTACTATGTTACTATGTAATTTACTTTATGCTGACTGGATAGTGTTTTATTTTGAATTGGCAAATGAGCTATTATCCAGAGCTGGATAATAGTAATTTCTACCCATTGTTGTACTGTATTTGTTAGGGGGGGAGGGATTGTTGTTGGGGGTAGAGGAGGTGAGTAGTAGGGTTGTTGTATTTTAATGTTTTTTGGGGGTAGATGGATTGGGTGAAGGGGGTAGTTGCCCCAAGGGTGGGTGGTTAGGCCCCTCGGGTGGGTAGAGGGAGTTGCGGTTACTCCTCCCGCAACCTTCCCGGCAGGCCTTACCACCCACCCTGGGAAAACTACCTCCTTTATCCACCCCTGTACCCCAACAAACCGGCTACTCAGGTTTAACCTTTTTATTGCCTTAGCGGCTTGCCGCTAAGTTAATTAAGCTGTTTTTATTTACATTTTATTACCAGTTTACTGTAGCAGGGGGTCTCCGGAGCTGAAACGCATTGATTTTTGCCCCAGGGACCCCCTGCTTCCCAAGTTACAGGCCCCAGTATGAGGTGCCAATATCCCCCTGCAATGTTTAAATCTCCCGCTTCACATGACCGGGATATTTAAACGTATAGGAGATTCCTGAAATTAACGCAGTTCAGCTCCGGAGACCCCCTGCTACAGTACACTGTTATTAAAATGGAAATAAAAGCAGTGCGATCGTCTGTGAGATCTGTGCAGGGAGATGAGGCTCTCTCTGTGCAGCTCTCTCTATGCAGCTCTTACAGACTGTGGCCAGATCGCACGGGGGAGAAATTTGAGAGGCTGAGATACCATCGCTGCTGTCCCGTACGGTATTGGCATTTTCCTACCTCACGGTTTGAGACTTGTGGAAATGGTTTCTGATTCTTTCTGAATACCGTGATAACACAAATGTCAAACGCGAACGATGGGGTCATACCAAACCGTCCGAGATAGCAGCAATTTTATCGAAGCTACTAGAATAGGCCTCTGAGTGTTCTTACGGTTACTACGTTGGGGTATCTAAACGTAATCTTCTGTTTACAGTAGAAAATGACAGAGTCCTCCAGCGCGTAGACTTCTGATCCTCTTCTCCTCAGTGTGTATCAAAGGGAGAAAGAGAACAGAACACAAACCAACGGTGTAATACAAATTAATATAGCAGATGATTAAGATAGATATCAATACAGAGATTGACACTTGCCTGTGTCTTTCTCGTGAAACTAAAGCAGCACCGCCACTTTGTGGCAATAAGGAGAAACTGCACATGACAAACCATAAAAATGCAGAACCATATTTACTATACAAAAACCAAACTGGATCAGCACTTAAAAATAAAAATGAAGGACTTACGTTTTGCTTTTGGTCTCACCAAGTTTCTTCTTTAATGTATTAAAAAAGCAGCAATACAGAAAAATCAGCACAATAATTATATCATGGTCTATTTTTGTATTTAACCAGGTCTTATCTGTAGGGATATGCATTGATAAACGTGCATCATAGGTCTCTATATCACAAAAGAGGAAGATACTATGAGGCCTATGCACTAAGCGTTCATAAGCCACTTATTGAGCACTTATCACCCCAAATGCCGACTCCGATTCTGTAAGAGTCGATAAGTGAGCGATAAAATAATGAATCGCCAAAAATGTCAGCGTTCAAAAAAATAAGCTACTTATCAGCAGGTTCTGAAACTCATGCAATTCTAGTAGCCGCAATGAGGTTACCAAGGTTTATCGCGGCTCTAGAATGGCGAGTTTCTCACAAAATCTTCACACCAAAAGTTGGCGTGAAGGTGGTGAGAACCTGCTGAGAAGCTGCGAGACAGGACTTTTTTCTGCATCGGATTGATGCCGAGGGTCTCCGAAGCTGATACCCATTAATATTTAAAGGATGACGTCACCTCCTTTTGAACGAATGTAAACTATCTCATTGTACAGCAACCAATGGGATTGTCTTCAATCCCATTGGCTATGATCCCATGTGATATAGCTATGTGGTTTGAAGGATGTGACGTATCTCCTTTGGAGATGACGTCACATCCTTCACCCCAAAAAAAGGAGGTGGGCACATGATATAGTGTCCAATCAGATTAGAGCTGTACCATCTGACCTTAAAATGTGATGTCACAGGCCATATATAAGGCCTTGACGGCTCATTTTACCTTAAGAAGCCGACAAGTCAACATCATGTTGTGGATTTACCATGGGGCTTTGTGAATTGACAGATGAAAAAAGAAGATTACAGAAAAGAAAGACATAACCCTAGACCCTGGCTAAATTCCCACACGCGCATGCTGCGTTCCTCCACTCGTTCCTCTGAACGCCTCTGGAGGAAATCTCATACTCTCGCAGACTTCCTTCACTACAAATGTATGCTATCCTGTTTCAACTCTGCCCTCACGCAAGCTAAACAAGCCTACTTTTTTTTAACTAATCAACATGCACAAGTCTAACCCACGCCGACTGTTCTCTGTCTTTGATACTCTACTCAAACCATCCTCAGCTGCCTCTCCTTCCTCCATCTCCGCTCAGGACTTTGCTGACTATTTTAAGGAAAAGGTGGAATCCATACGGCAGAACATCCCCTCTGTTTCTTCCTCTCATCCTACACCTCTTCTTAACTCTCCTCCTGCCTTCCTTGACTCTTTTTCCACTGTCTCAGAGGAGGATTTGTCGCTGTTGATTGCCTCTTCTCCCTCTACCACTTGCCCTCTTGACCCATTCCCTCCCATCTCCTAAAATCTCTTGCTCCTACTACAGTATAATTCCTACGCTCACACACATTTTTAACTCCTCTCTCTGCTCTGGAACCTTTCCATCCTCCTTCAAACATGCAACAGTCATACCATTACTCAAAAACAGCAAGCTTGACCCTACCTGTTTTTCTAACTGTCGACCTGTCTCCCTCCTGCCTTTTGCCTCTAAACTCCTTGAACGTCTTGTATTCTCTCGCTTGCTCCATTTTCTCAACACCTATTCTCTCCTAGACCCTCTACAATCTGGCTTCCACACTGCTCACTCCACGGAAACAGCCCTCACTAAAATAACTGACGACCTCCATGCTGCCAAAGACAGAGGTCATTACACTTTGCTCATATTACTCGACCACTCTGCAGCATTTGACACCATGGACCACCCTCTTCTCCTTCACATTCTCCATACTCTTGGTATTCGGAACAAAGCTCTATCCTGGATCTCCTCTTACCTCTCCCATCGTACTTTCAGTGTCTCTTCTGCTAACACCTCCTCCTCCTCCTCTATTGATCTCTCTGTGGGGGTACCCCAGGGCTCTGTCCTGGGACCTCTTCTCTTTTCTCTGTACATACTTTCTCTAGGTGACCTAATAACATCTTTTGGGTTTAGTTATCACCTCTATGTTGACGACACACAAATATACTTTTCAACACCCGACCTTACACCTGCTGTACAAACTGCCAAAAAGTAGGGGAGCCCCTGCTGCTGCCTCATATAAGTAATGAATGAACGGTGCTTTGGGTATAGATACTATGGAGAAAGGAGGTAGAGGTAGAACCCAATTATAGCACTCAGGTTCAAGATCTGGGTGTGTAGTGAATGATTTAAAACAAAACTTTATTATATCACATGAATAAAATAATGGGTGTTAAAAAACTGACGACCTGAAGGAGTGACCTTCAATACTAGAACCATAGAGGTTTTAGGGTCTAAGAGTATACGTGTATTCTGTAAAATACAGATAGCACAATTGGCTGGAAATCCTGATGAGGATCTGTCCAATCTCTATTCACTGGCTCTGAGGTAAGTACTAATAACCGCAAACGCCTAAAGCAAACCAGGTATAGCTAGATAGTTAATGTGTGCTCAGAAACTGTCAGGTAAGTGGCTGCCGGACACTCACAAGAGTTATAAGGTAAGTAAGGAGTTGAAACTCCAATCAATGATAATGGTGACCTTGTATTAAGGTGCAGTGCTTGGTCTCGTTGACCTGTGGTGCCCTGCTATAGTGTGAAGTGATAGTACGAAACTGACCTCTAGTAACCCCAGTGGTGGTGTACATAGGTTAATTGCACTAAGTGCAGATATTACAGGGAAGAGGACAGTGACACATATAGATATCAGTAGTACCCATAGAGACAGTTTATTAGTCAGGATATAAGAGCTATTACACAATAAAAATCAGAGGCGATACTCGGTGGTAGTAAGTTCTCAGCTGCTTAATAAATTATATACTGTAAATGTTGTGTCCTGAAGGCAGGTATACTTTGTACAGTGACTGATACCTCCTTGGACCAGGGGTGAATTACAACACTAAACAGATGTAAGCAGTCTGAGTGCTATTGGAACTAACTGGCCCTTTAAGCTGCTGTCAGGGAATTCTTGTGTGGTGATAGTACCCACTGCAGCTTGCTGAACAGCCAGTTACCTAATTAGTATATAGTACCTAAACCATAGGTGTAACAACAGATGCCAGTGTTAGATTGGAATTAGGAGGCTCAGAGTGTCCATCGGGGCACTTTGTGAGCCTGTGTAGCCACACGAGCAGGGAGCCGCAGCACCTCGCAGTCAGAGACTGTGACTGCGGTGAAAATCAGACCCCTGCGCGTGCACGTGGAACACAAGAATTCCCTGACAGCAGCTTAAAGGGCCAGTTAGTTCCAATAGCACTCAGACTGCTTACATCTGTTTAGTGTTGTAATTCACCCCTGGTCCAAGGAGGTATCAGTCACTGTACAAAGTATACCTGCCTTCAGGACACAACATTTACAGTATATAATTTATTAAGCAGCTGAGAACTTACTACCACCGAGTATCGCCTCTGATTTTTATTGTGTAATAGCTCTTATATCCTGACTAATAAACTGTCTCTAAGGGTACTACTGATATCTATATGTGTCACTGTCCTCTTCCCTGTAATATCTGCACTTAGTGCAATTAACCTATGTACACCACCACTGGGGTTACTAGAGGTCAGTTTCGTACTATCACTTCACACTATAGCAGGGCACCACAGGTCAACGAGACCAAGCACTGCACCTTAATACAAGGTCACCATTATCATTGATTGGAGTTTCAACTCCTTACTTACCTTATAACTCTTGTGAGTGTCCGGCAGCCACTTACCTGACAGTTTCTGAGCACACATTAACTATCTAGCTATACCTGGTTTGCTTTAGGCGTTTGCGGTTATTAGTACTTACCTCAGAGCCAGTGAATAGAGATTGGACAGATCCTCATCAGGATTTCCAGCCAATTGTGCTATCTGTATTTTACAGAATACACGTATACTCTTAGACCCTAAAACCTCTATGGTTCTAGTATTGAAGGTCACTCCTTCAGGTCGTCAGTTTTTTAACACCCATTATTTTATTCATGTGATATAATAAAGTTTTGTTTTAAATCATTCACTACACACCCAGATCTTGAACCTGCTGTACAAACCAAAGTTTCTGAATGTCTCTCTGCTATATCATCCTGGATGGCCCTCCGTCGCCTTAAACTCAACATGGCTAAAACAGAGCTCCTCATACTTCCTCCCAAACCTGGTCCTACTACCTCCTTCCACATTACTGTTGGAACTATGATCATTCACCCAGTAGCCCAAGCATGCTGCTTAGAGGTCACACTAGACTCTCTTACATTCTCCTCTCACATTCAAAACATTTCTAAAACCTGTCGCTTTTTCCTCTGCAATATAACAAAGATACGCCCTTTCCTCTGTTGCTCGACTGCTAAAACTCTTACCCAGGCCCTCATTCTCTGCCGTCTTGATTACGTAACCTCCTGCTGTCCGGCTTTCCTGCCTCTCACCTGTCTCCCCTACAATCTATCCTTAACGCTGCTGCCAGAATCACTGTACTCTTTCCTAGATCTGTCTCAGCATCTCCCCTCATGAAATCCCTCTCCTGGCTTCCGATCAAATCCCACATCTCACACTCCATTCTTCTCCTCACTTTTAAAACTTTACACTCTTCTTCCCCTCCTTACATCCCAGCCCTAATTTCTCGTTATGCACCATCCAGACTCTTGCGTTCTTCTCAAGGATGTCTTCTTTCTACCCCCTTTGTATCTAAAGCCCTTTCCCGCCTTAAACCCTTTTCACTGTCTGCCCCACACCTCTGGAATGCCCTTCCCCTCAGTACCCGACTAGCACCCTCTCTATCCACCTTTAAGACCCACCTTAAGACACACTTGCTTAAAGAAGCATATGAATAGAACTGTGGATATTCTGAAAACATGATACATAAAGCTTGGCCCCCTGCAGACGCACTTACCAGAACTCCCTCCTACTGTCTCTGTACGTTCTCCCTACCTACCAATTAGACTGTAAGCTCCTCGGGGCAGGGACTCCTCTTCCTTAATGTTACTTTTATGTCTAAAGCACTTATTCCCATGCTCTGTTATTTATTTGATTACCACATGTATTTCTACTGTGAAGCGCTATGTACATTAATGGCGCTATATAAATAAAGACATACAATACAATACAAGACGGTGATTGAAGATAAAAGAGAGAAGAATTTTGCTACCTGTTCCGGATCTTCAAGGTGGATGGCGCTGGATTGACTTTGATGATGTCGCGGTGTGAGAGCGTGCAGATTCGCCAGGATTCGGAGGGCCAACGCTTCTAGAGGTAAGAAAAACATTGAATTTTTGTGTAACGCTGTTTTGCCCACCCTCTGGTGAGATGTCGCCATTAAACGTTGTAGGTTGGTGCATACCTGCTGGTTCACAGAAGATCTGAGCCTCCGCCGATGTTGTTGGGGATAACAGGACTGGTTTCTGGGGTAAATTACAGTTGCTTATCCCTGCGTGCACAGTGCCTCCATCTGCCGCAGGCTGCAGATGTATGGAGGCGATCTTCTATAGTAGAATCGCTTACTTCTCCCTCCAGAAAGATCACTCTAGGCTGGAGGTATATTAAACTAGATCTGATTTATTATCCTTCTGCTCACATAGTAACAAATGTGCCTCAGCCCAATGCAGTTTACTGTAAGTCACCAGCGCCCGGATGGTCCCTGGACCTACACTATGGCTCAAAGGCCCCAGCAGCAGTCTTTGCTCTTCCCTGCCCCTCTAGCAGGGACAGGGGAAAAGTAGTCACTCACTCTCCCCCAAGGGGAAGAGTAAGAGGGAAAGCCAGTTCTCAGGCTAACATGTGGGACACCTGACTCTCTCAAAAGTAGAGACACTACTAAATTTGGATGGTGAAACTCTTTAAGTACAGTAGAGGGAAGATACTAGGTCTGAATCCAGGATTGGGCAGAACACAGACCTAGTCCCACCTCCTCCCCTGTCACTCTAAGAAGCTGCCTGTGTGGGGAAACCCTATAATTGACCCTGACACTGCCTGCTCTTACCAGGGCTTGCATGACACGGAGGGCAGACTGGTAGCCAAGCCAGTCATGGCTACATATGTAATTGCATTGTTACAGGTTTTTTTTTAGTGTATTTTTGTATTTTCATGTTTTTTATTGCCCATTGACTGATAATGTATTTATCTGTGCCCGTTTAGGGTACAGATCACTAAAGTAATAGCCAATGCATTTTTTGTCAAATGCTTATTTTCTATAGATGTTTTATTTTAGTTTTCTGTTTATTGTTTGGATTACATTATTTGTAATTTGGATGGCTTGTTTTTATTTAATTATGTATTTTGTTGGCTACTGGTTTAAATTGAAGTGTTGGCTAGTGGTTTAATTAATTCATCGATTTGTTGGTTAGTGCTTTAAATGATTTGGTGATTGGTTGTCTAGTGCTTGTATTTATTTAATTGGTTGGCTAATGGTTTTATTTCTTGAATTGTGGTTTTTAGGTGCTTGTGTATATGTTTTATTATTGTGTATTCTGGGCATTCATGCATTTGTATTAGGGTGACCATTGAGTGCTATAGTGGCTTATCAAGCCCATATTATATGGGTATGATGTACCACTATGCCAATCAATGAGTACAGGTTGGGTATAGTGGACCTGGGATGGGTGGTTAGGCCTCCCGGGTGGGTAGCAAGGGAGGGTGGGCTAACCCCTTAATTACTATAGTGGTTATTAACCGCTAAGGTGATTAAGCTGTTAGGGGCCACTAGAT
The DNA here is from genome assembly GCF_040206685.1 of Ascaphus truei. Lineage (NCBI taxonomy): Eukaryota > Metazoa > Chordata > Amphibia > Anura > Ascaphidae > Ascaphus > Ascaphus truei. The sequence goes on along the minus strand of NC_134489.1, from coordinate 59,248,444 downwards.
TGTATTTTATTGTATTCTTTCTAGCAACGGAGGACATTGCCCTGCAGTATGCTGACGAGGACGCCCTTCATGATGGCAGGGGTAAGTAGAAAGGTTTCTTTACTTTATTTCTGCTTGCTGGCTAATGTTTGATTTAACGAACTCTAGGGGAAGAGGGGGGAGGGGAAGGGAAGGAGAGTATCCTCGCAACTGCTAAACAGTAAGGTCTGTGGTGCTACTATCTGGGGTGAACATGAACTAGCACTGGGAGAGAGAAAGAACCCCAATGGAGAGCACTCAAACAGATGCACAGTTCACAATTGATTGGAAGGAGAATGAATGCAATAATATGAGGAGTGAATGGATTAAAAATAGTAGTTTATTTGAAGTATTAACTCAACTAAAATACATGGAATGCTAAGTTACCAGAGTGAATAAGACTCGTAGTGAGCCAAAAAAGCGCAGCGAAAGTAAAATATACCAGATCTCATGTGTAAAGTGTGGGCTAATATCCTTGATGATATGTGCAGGGTAAAGCCAGATGAATGATTCACCCACTGGGGTCTGTGTCTAATAATATCAAGTCACAGATACAGCCACCTGTCACAAATATAGTGTCTCACATATAAGTAATAATGAGGGGTGTATAATGCCTGCTCATATAGGATAACCGGGTAGGTAAACCAGGTAAGTATCCGCAGTGGTGTACTAACACAGGGACATAAATCAATACTATCTATCACCAGTAGTAAGGCAATACAGAGAGGCAGTTCATTGCTTTTATCCCTAAAAGGTGCTGCTATGGAAGGACACCATAACAGCAGTGAACAGGTTACACACACTCAATATGCTTGGCAATAAAGTAGATACCCTGGGGGGGTGTGTCTACTCTATACTGGACGCGCTCCGATCACGAGCGTTGGTCCCGGCCCCTTGACGTAATGACGTCACTGCATCAAGGGGGCGGGACCAACGCTCCAGCGGGGACCCAAGGGAACCACCCAAGGACTCCTGGACACCCACGAGGAATATCTGAGGACATCCACGGAGAACACTCAAGGGCACCACTCGAGAGCCCCCAGACACCCGCAGGGACCATCTGGAGGCCCACGGAAACCCACGGGAACCATCCGGGGACCCCCTGTCGGCCTCTGGTATCAATCCTGTGTATCAAAAAAAATGATGGGTTCATGTGGGGGCACAGGGGGTGGGTGGGTTGTGTATTGGTGGTTAGTATATATTGTAATGTTTATTGGGGGCAGAGGTGGTGAATGAAGGGCCAAGTACCCACTTCAATCACCCCCTCTGCCCCCAATAAAGCTCCTGTTGTTCCTTAATCCCTTCATTGCCTTTGCGGCTATCCGCTGAGGTAATGAATCTGCTTTAATGAAATTGTTATTATTATTGTGCGGGACATACATAGTCCAGGAATTCAGCCAACATTAATTGGGTAAAAGGTCAGTCAACAACAGACTAAAACGTAATGGCAGTGTTAGTATAGAATGGTTATAGCAGAGAAAATGGAGTACCCCCACTGATAAACAGTATACATTATCAATAATACATCAAAGTAAAGCTTGTGAGAAAGGAGTCCCGAAGAGCTTACTATCTAACTGAGCAGAGACAGTTGGGATACTGCACCAACACACTTTATTCGAGCAAATACCCAGTATGTACCTGGCAGATACCTGGAATGCGCCGCTCCTCACCTCTGACAAGCCCCGTTGCGTTTGCCTTCCCAGCCTGGGTTCATGCCTGGCTGACGGGCGGCTGATCTGTTAAATGATAATGATTAGGATTTAATAGGCTGCAATGCTTCGCGTGTCTACCAGATGGCATAAATTCATGAATTGTAATGCAGTATATATATATATATACTGTGCAGTATTGCAGCCAGCGGGAATAAAATGCTTCAATCCCTGCCTGGAAAATACCTCAATGCAATCGGGCAGAAAACAGTCACAAACCTCAATATACCCGGGTATACCCGAATTCGTGGGACTAGCCGAGCTCGAATAAAGTGTGTCGCCAGTGTACATGTAAGTTCCAGTTTTATAGAACAAGGATAGGGCATATATAGTAGGTCATGTGGTAATGTTACAGCTCTATTGAAATGCCTTAAAGCAAAGGTGACTTTTAAGACAGGTCTTGAAGGTGGGGAGATGGGGTGGCTAACAGATACGTTGTACGTAGTACATGTACCATGTGATGACTTCCCTTTTTTTGGTGATGTGTCAACACCTTAAAGGGAGGGAAGCATATAGTACCTGATTGGATGGAGGGATGCATGTGGGGGAAAAGCTGGAGAGGGGAGGCATGTGGGGGAGAAGCAGGTGAGGGAGGGCAGGACCGGATTAAGGGGCGATCTGGCCGGGCACTTGCCAGGGTGCTAACCAAAACCGGGCCTTCTGCCATCTTTAAATGTCCTCACCTCTCTCAGATCTCTGCAGCCACAGGGTACCTCGTGCGACTACCGCCTCGGCGCCATTTGTGAGTGCGCACACTGGACACTCAGCTTAGCTGCCTGCAGCCAGGACACATTTTTTCATTTTCCACGGTGACTCTCATTCAATACTGTATGTTGTGCAGCTAGTTCCCTGTGCTGGAGAACATTTTTGTCCCATTCCCTTAAATAGGTCTGAGCTCTTCTTTAGCACAGCTTCATATTATTGCGCAGCGACCAGAGAGAGGAGAAAAGGGAAAGAGAGAGAGAACGATTCATCTAGCGATTTTACTCACAATTTAGTTGGCCCAACATTTGTGAAGTTATAATCAGCTCAAAGTGGGAAAGTTTGACATGTCCCACTACACCTGCCTATAGTAAGCAGTAGCAAATGGAACATTCTCTCTTCTGATGTCACTTCTTAATATACTCTGTAACAAATACTTCTCCACCTCTGCCTCAATCCTCCCCGTCACCTTTCTGAGCCACATCAAGGCGCACTCGCGAAAATGCTGACACAGCTCTTCCGTTAATAACAAAATCCTACACACAAAAAAAGCCACTTCCCTTCTTTTAAACGTAGAATTAGAGCTTTGAATGTTATATATCAAGTCAGAAACAATTGTGAAATCAAGGCTAGCGCAAGCTGATCTCACAGCATCATCATGCATATATGTTTTGTAGGTGTTCTTCTGTTTTCTCAGCTGGTCACTGGTAAGTTATTTAATTTCTATTCTTTTTGGTTGTAGAATATACTAATGTCATACATAGTGCTTCACAGCCTGATGATATATATCTGAAAGTACATGATTGGCAGTATAAAATATAGGATAGCATATGCAGTATTAGCTAGTTAGTGGTGATTAACCTTCTTTTCTTCTTTGGAACTATTGGTAAGCAATAATAATAATAATAATAGTATGTTCTTGTATAGCAATAATTTATTATGAATAATGTGATTATTTTTTTCTTATACTACTAACTTATACTGAAGCTCGATAACAGAACCGCCACACTCAAAGATCTTACAATCTAGTAAGCTAATCTTACAAAAGTCATCTTTCAAATCTTCAAGATGTTGTTATGAAAACCTTATCAAGATCAAATGTTTAAGAAAGACAGAAAATCAGAGCAAACGAGAACCCTGGTTTTATTTATTTTTTTAATATTTTTTTCATTAGAACTTACATGCATTTATTATTATGGGACCTAACAATAATGCTGCACAGAGGAAATGGCAGCCATGTTGTTCTATCACCAAAGATCTACCAATGAGAAGTATATATCTGAAATGTTACAAAAAAAAATAAGAAAGATTGGATTACCCGCATCAAGGTTTAGGAAATGTGATTTTAAAAATATACTATAATGAGCTCTACCTATAGAATAAGAAACTGTTTATTATAGGGTGCAAAGGTTTGTTCTGTATTTATTGTACTTTCCAACTCTCTGAGTTTGTGGGAACTTGTGACATTTTTCGACGGCAAAGAGTGGATGGACGAGCTTAATAAGATTTTTCTGATTTGCTGATTCCTTCAGTCAGTGTTGAGTTCTTTTTGGAGTCTTCACCTCTAATTCTAACTCCAATATTAACTCCACAGACACTTCATATGAGACATTTAAGATGTTACGTAAGACACATTGCTGTGGCAGAAGCACCTTTTGGACCACTGACCAGAATAGGCGTTGAGGTGTCTACTGCTGTTGGAGGGTGTATTATGGAAGAGCACCGCTTTAAATGTCCAGGAGGGGGGGAGGAGGGGGGGAGGAGGGAGGTAGGAGGGAGGTGGGGGGCGCAAGCACCAGGAGACAAGAGGCAGGGGGACGCAGGAGCAAAATTTTGCGCATCCCTACCATAGATCATACAGAGCTACAATTCTCTAGCTCTGGACACGCACTAAAGGGATCCATATAGTCTCCAGCTCATTATACTGTTTTTGTTCGTGCTTATAGGAGAACAAATGCAAGAAAGCAGACTCCGTACCAATAACCTTTTCCGCTCTCTTGCGTGCGTCTGTGGGTGTTATTCAGTCATTTCATTACAACTAAGCATATAAAAGGCAGGAATCTCAGAGGCATTTCACGTAAACTGCCATGAGGTGTTTCCAGAAATGAAATTCAACTTAATACTCCCTGCACAGCTTTACGGCTTAACCCTTAAACCTTTTCCTGCTGTCTTTTTGCCTCTCTGGTGGGAATGCAGTTAATTAACACACCCTTTCCTACGCATAGTTTGATGTTCAAATAATGTCAGGGGAAATGTAGTGTAATTCCTCTTTTGTGTGTGTGTATATATCTATATATCTATATATAAATCAAGGGCGGAGGCCTCAGTCCGCCTCCCCAAGACTACCTGGTTCTAACAGTGTAGTATAAATCAGACAACTTGCCAGTCACATGCATTGGGGGTTAACCTTTTATTTATAACAGAGGTGGAAAAGAGATCCAGGCTATCTCCTTGGTCTAATGGTTTTAAAGGTTATCGACCTTTAACCGTAACAGTTAACAAATAAACACAGTTTTACAACAATCACTTCCTTCTTCCCAGCGCTTGCGCAATTGCCCAGATAGTGTCCCTGTGAGATCCCCTGTGCCCCAGTTACTGGGTAGCACCAATTTGTGATGAGCACATGTTAAAGGCTTGTGTTGTGGCTAAGGGGTCCAACTGTTTGAATTCAGGAATCCCTGTGGACGATTATAGTTGTGCAAGTCGCTCTTTTGCCTCAGGTTACTCACGCATCCACTTTCTTTTAGGGGCTCTGGGAAGTCTGGTTCAGTGGGGAGTCGCCGAGAAGCTACTCCGTGCCGCCAATGAATATGTCCCTCTCCACAGGGATAATAAGCACGACCGTCTGTGTCACGGTCCTTGTAGAAAATCCCTGTGCTGCAGTTATTGCCTCGTTCTGCGAGAACATTATGTCTCTCTCCAGTTGTCTTTGCACCTTCTCCTCCGTGGTCCAAATCAATTTTTTCCTTCCTCTCCCTCAGCCTTTGGCCGGGGGGCATGTCTATCAATATGCTGAGAGCTGTGATTGGTCGAGCAACAGATATACCTAGGGATGCTACAGTAGCATGTTTAAAACAATGCATGACAGGTTCCTCTGACAGCAAGGGGGTTAATGGCAGAGGCGAAAGGGGATATGGAAGGTACAGTATGTAGGGGGATTTGCAAAGGGAGAGGAAGAGACCACATTAAGGATCACTCCTTGTGTATGCAGAGCTGTACGTATCAAATCCAATAGGTACAATTAATCACTATTCCTACAAGCTTACAGTTTAGTACTTATGGGGATAAAGGGAGTGCCTTAAAGAGCTTCTATAGCAGGGGTGGCCCAACCTGAGGCCTGCGACGGCATGTGGACTGGCTATCTGAGGAACAAGACGAAACCCTTCCAATTAAAAAAACATGACAGGGGAAACTTATGAATGTTAACATACATTTTGAAAATGAAAACAATATGAATAACTTCTTTAACAATTAAAAACATAAAATAAATAAAATCCATTTGTGTGCTTTGGCAAAGCACAGTGCAATGCGCAAGACGTGTTAGAGTGATTTGACCCTCTTTTGTATTTGCCATGTACCAATAAAACCAAGTTTTATATTCGCCTGCAATCCAGCCCAGAATACTTTTTTAATGATGTGCACCGCCATTCTCCTTGTACTGTTATTAAGTTCTGTACTGAGAGATGCTCAGGTGGGCACCATCCGCTTCTGTTATCAACCTCGGAAATCAATCCTATTATTGAGAAACTGGTAACTGAGATTCAAGTTGAGAAATCACATGGAGACATTTTACATTCACATTGTTTTTCTTTTTTAGGATTTCAAGTTTTTTCTTTTCTTCTTAATACAAATGTAATATTTCAATGTTTCTATTATCCTTGTTAACTTTTAGAGTTATTTAGTTTACTGTAGGTCTAGCTATTAATTTAAACTGACAATAGTGGGCAGAAGGACAGCATCCCACCAAAAAATGTGTGCCTGTTTATTGTCACGCCTGATGAAACGGTTGGCCACCCTTGCTCTATGGTGTTTACAACTGCGATCTCCCACTTCAGAAGTGAGCCCATTTCTCTGAGAGTTATGTCCAAAGACACATTAAGCAGTTATTTGATTACAAATGTTTATTTTGTATATTTAGATTATTACCTATGTATCCCAGTGTTTTAAAAGTTCTTGATAATAATTTCAGTTGCAACTTAATGCAGGTCACATGATGTACACATGGCAGTCCTTGTCTGTAAGATTTCCATTACTATTCATATTTATTATATAGTAATTAGGTTTGGTTGGAAATATGGTAACAGATACCATACAGAAATTATTCTGATAAGTTGGAATGTTTTGTAGATCTTGTTACATAGGAAAATGTCAGAACCTATAGATAGACATGGAGGCCATACAGTTGTGTTGGGATGTATGGGGAAGGGCCAGTGAGTGACAAATGGTTGCTATTAACAAGTAAATGTAAAGCTGATGCAATGAAATCTGATAATAACTAGGGTAGTTCCTTAGATGTATTGTACATAAGCAGGTATGACATCATTATTAAGCTGGAGAACACATGGGAATACCATATTCGGTCATAATGTTAGGAATAGGAAATAGTGACTAAGGGGTATTCACATAATACATATTACATTGTCCATCAGCCAATGATTTGGGAAGTTGTTGTGTAGAGCAATAGAATGAATATGGGCTTATTCTAAATCCGCCTAACTGGCTGGTCAGGCTGTTTTCAGCTGAAATTCCCACTTGAAGTCAATGGGGAATTTTGGCCGATCCATAAAGAGGAGTTGCATGATACCCATATGATATTGGCATGTATTGATTTTGACAATGTCTTGCTAGAATTTAACTGCCAGCTTTGAGCTGATGTTTACCTTTCATACCTTAGAATCGTGCATCAGATGTATCAAACTTGAAAATGAGTGTGTTACTGGTGATTCAGAAACTAGAATCTGAATTTTTGATCATTGGATGGACTGTATGGCATTTATTGAGTTTGCTTCATACAGTACATAATCCTCACTAAATTGTGGGTAATATTGTTCTCGTTCCAGCACAAACCTCAACGAGCCATAATCCCAACGTGGTGGTTGCATTCCGTAACGGCCAGGCTGACCTTCCCTGCCAGCACACCCCTTCCCAGGACTCAAAGTTTAACTTAACTCTGCTGAAGGGCAGTGAGAGACATAGTGTGTGTGTTCTGTACACCGATGGCAATGTCATCAAATTCCACAACTGGGAAGACCAAGTTCCATGCAATTTGAGTGAATCCAATGGCATCATGTCCTTCACCCTGTCTAAGCTTGACATCAAGCACATAGATAATTACATTTGTCACATACAGATATATTTTCCGCCTCCTTACAAGAATTCTACTGTGAATGAGACATATGTGTACATCCATGGTAAGGTACCATTCTCACGTTGTAGACTTGTGATGGGTAACCAGTTTTAGCTTCAAAGTGTCACTTCTTTCGAGTGAAATCCCAGATAAATCCAATCCTAAGTGTCATTCTTCCATAATAATTTATAATTTGTTATCCTGATATATTTTCACCTTGTTTTACTGCAAGTGAAACAATTTAAATTGTGTGTGAACAGAAAGGAAATGCGTTAAAAATTTTTTTCTGTTGAAACACATTTTATTGAAGAAAATGTGTTATGTTGCTGTTACAACATCTTTAGATACCTTAGATTAGTGCGAAGTTCAAATGGTTTCTTGTCCACTTTGCATTTTGTAATTGCTGTAAATGTGAAATTATGTGTAACCTACAACATTCGTATCCCCAAATATTCCTCCTCGCCCCATGAACATCATGTCAGATTGGCTTTTAATTGTCTGTTAATCGTGCAGTCTCAATACAATATACAGTAGAACTTACACTCGCTCTAAACTGAGAGGGTGCTACCCAAGGATTGAAGCATCCAAGAAGCTATGTAGAGCCAAACAGGGAGGAGAAAGAGAAAAATCCTTAGAAATGGGTGCACTCCTGCATAGACCACTTTGGCATATACTATATGTACATAATATACCAAAGACCAGTGAGGGTTTGTAAATCATTTAAATATCATATAAATATCAAAGAGATCCAAACGGAGTGTGGGGTGTTTAAATCTCTCAATGGGGAGAGTAAGCCACGATCTTACAAGTTATGATAATAACAAGCATTATGTAGATGTGCTTGATTTATACCAATCCCTTCATGGGATTTTTCTCTTTCTCCTCCCTGTTTTAATTGTGCAGTCTCTCCTACAGTCAAACTGAACCAGTGTTAGTGACATGTTTAAATAGTTAAATCTGGGTGATTAAAGCGGAGGTTTAAAAATTTTTTTTATATATGTAACGGGTTTTCTGGACTAGCCTGACCCACCCAATCTCATATTGGCCCTTGTGGTCTAACCAGTCCCCATTACAGTGTGATGTCTGGTGGTGCACCTGTTGGCAACAGGACTCCTGAGTCTCCCGCATGATGTTGTGTGGGGATTGCCAACCCAGACAGGCAGCTGAGGTAGTGTGCTTGAGTCCTACCTAGATCCAGTGCAGCGCCTCCACCTCATCAGGATCCCAGCTTGAGCTTGTGGATGGTCCTGGTGAGGAACTCCTCTGTGGTGCATCTCTCTGTGCAATTACTCCACACTTACACACGAGAGTATATTTCAACAGGGTCATCTTTATTGATGGATGTGGGCTAGCTTCCCCTTGCAGTGAGTGTTCTTTAGCCACACATAATTGTTCAGCGGCTTCCCTCTGAAAGGTATATTCCTCCTTGATTAGGGATTCCCTATCCCCGTAGGGGTATCTACCCTGTGCCAGGTCCCTGGTCACAGTCTCATAATTCAGCAGCTTATAACATAATCACTCTTCGCTCCTTCCTGAACTGGGAAGAACCTATTACCTAAAACCTAACTTTTGATCAGTGCTGTGCCTTATGTATCCTCTGAGGGCTGACACAACTCTGACATCACTAACCATGGAGTCAGAGCCTATGACCACTCCCATCCATACATAGGGCACCTCACCAGGGTGTGAGGGCAAACCTCCATGATTACTGCTGGCATGCCCATAACTTACCAGGCCTTACTGTCAGCAGGAGAGATGACTGCAGCCATTTTACAGCATGGCTACATATATATATATATTTTCCCATTCAATATGTGCATCAATACAATCTGCACACTGACAAGTGATTAGCTAAGCTGCTGATCGATCCGTTCTCCTGTAATCGATCGCTTGCTCCGAGTTATTTAATTCAGTTCTTGCACAGCATTCTGGGCAATGTAGCCCTGGAAAATGATTGACTGGGCAGTTACTAGATACAATTGGTGCACTGCTAGAGAGAGGGCGGGGCTCAAGAGCCAGAGCCTATCAGAAGGGGAAGGGGGCTGTCACTTTGGAAATGCTTCCCATATTCAAAACATTAAAAATGTCTTTAAAACATTTTTTTTAAATGCTACAAGTATTTTCTCATAGTACAGAACAGATTTATTTTAAAAAAAATAACACGTAGGATATTGCTTGAACTACTGCTTTAACACCATGTACTGTTTTTACAAAAACACAGACTCCTGGAAGACTTTTTAATCATTTTTTAAATTACTTTACAAACATGGTGAACTGAGCCATGGAAGCGGTTTAATTTCCTCTGGCTACTCCTTTTTGTGTGATGTCCCTATGAGTTTGCAGAAGCAAAAAAAACCCTCTCTCCCAATCTGCATATCTTTATTGGCTCTCTAATAGGGACTGGGTGAGCTAGAGGTTGAATATACTGTACAGTTGATTGACAAACACCTCCCCACTCAGAGGCACCAAATAGTTTCCGTTCCGAAGGGTCTGCTCTGCACTATCACACTTTAATGAGTATTGATATATGATATATTTGATATATAGTTTCTGAATTCTTTATTCTTTTCTCCTAGACTCTGAGCTGCAGAGGTGTACTGTAATGTCACGGTTGGTTATGTGGATTTTTATTGGACTTGCTGGATTTCTGTTGCTATGCATCACTGTGACATTATCTCTAGAGATTCTAAGGAAGGTGAGTATGTCCCCTCATGAGAAACATGTGTAGCACTGTTTCCCTCACCCTCTGGAAGATACTGCTAGTGTGGTGCTGAGACATACCTCTTAGGCTCAGGAGACCTGAGATGATCTGCGATGTAATGGAGATCAGGGCAGGCTTTTGGTGATCACTGAGATTCGTCCATGGTGCTAGCACCTCCAGTTATAGTGGGCTCCACGGTTCCAGAGATCAGCCCCCACCACAACATACCTTCCATCTGCCCAAGGACTGACATTCAGACAGTATATAAAAGAACCAGGGTTACTGCACATGATGGTGATACAGCATTGCAGGGTTTCCTAGGATTCAGTCCTATGGATGGTGCTGGATACCCTTGATAGTATAGGGTCCTATATCAATTAGATGTTCCCCCAGCCCCATGGGCACGCTCATCCCCAATGGGAGAGGCTCACAACCCTTCTGGTTTCTTCCTCCTCCAGACCAGGACTGCCAAATCTTGGGCACTTCCTCTCTGAGATCTGGAAGGGAGGATGTAGTGTCTACACCACAATTGGCTGCATGCAAACACCAGGTCACCACCTCCTCTGTCACTCAGAGAGTAGCAGGAGGGGAGTCAAAAGCCCCAGGATTTACCTGTCATAGCCTGTAGCTATCAGAATTTACATGACAGGAGGCAGAGAGGCAGACTGGACCAGCCTAGGCTACACATGAATAATCACCTTGGAGATAACATATATTCCAAGATGTGAAACATTTGGGTTATAATACAGATATAACCTGGTTTGGATGGGTTATAGATATATTTAATGTGTGCATCCTTAATATACTGTAGTTACTCTGCTGTAAATACAAATATAGGATGAGTATCTCCATTGGCTAAATTTAACATAGGTTGAACTCAATGGATTTTTTTTCAACATCCGCTACTAAGTAACTATGCCGGTTTGCAACTGGTTTTGTATTGTATTCATTAATACAATTAATACTAGCAGGTTGGGAACAAACAGGGACAAGTCAGATACACTAGCAAGGGCCGTTAATTGCAAGGACAAGAACAGCAACAATAATCAGGAACAGGCTGTGGCAGAGAAGTCCAGGGACACAACACAAAGCAAAGGCAAGGGACAAACAGGAAACAGGACAGAGGACAGGAGCAACAATGAGACAGACAGAGGAACCCCAGAGCACACAGAACACTGCAGCACACCTGGTGGACAGAGAAAGGAACTGGGAGGAGAGGGAGAACTAGGAAAACATATGTCAGGGCTATTTCCTGACAGGAGCATTACATCTACTCATAAAGTGCAATCTACTCTAAAGAGAAAAAAGCAAACATCTTATGCCCTCAATCAGGGAAGAGGATATATCACCTTCAATATAGAATATAAGAAGTATATATATTCGTCCTAAGGGCTCATAAAGTGATATATCAATTGCAATTTAGGAATATCAACATATTGTATTGGTATTGTACTATTGCATTGCATGTTTTTTAAAGTTGTGTTATTACCATAAGCATATCGATTCTCAAGCAACCAAGTCCATACTGGGAAAAGTATCTTTTTTCTCATTTTTTGCAGTACCAGCAGCAACGTGACTGTCAAAGAATTGAGATATTGGTATTGTTGTTGTTTATAATTGTGTTCAAGCTTGAACAAGATTTGGGTACACCAAATAATATACAGTATTTGGTGATTTGTCTAAAATAAAGAAACATTTTTATTGAATAAATTTGTATATTATACATGCAAATATTGTTGCGTCCTTGGGAATCCTGGCACAACCTGCTACTGAGAAACTGAGGTTCTCATTAATATTATTATTTAATGCGCTAGGGTGAATGAAACTACTTCCCCCCCTTGCTTTTAGGGAACTGAGAATCCCCTATCATTCTTCTAAGCAGCAGAAATTAAATTAGTATCTAGGACCCACCCTTAGCACTATAGATTATTTTCATTAGCACCTCCATTTCTTTCCATTTGTTGACTGTGTGAAGCCGTTTGCCAGGGCTGGAGGAGGGTTCAGCTCCACCTGTAATGACATACCCTCCAACTATTTAGCATGTACACTATGTGTTTTGGAGTCCTGTAAGACCAGCTGTACCAAATCAACAGAATCTTTTCGTGTGTGGTAGGCTGCATAGGATAGGACAGTGGTTGTGAACTCCAGTCCTCAAGTGCCACCTACAGATCAGGTTTTAAGGATATTTCTGCTTGTTGGCTCTATCAGTGGCTCGGTTATTTTTATGGAGTCACATGTTCTAAAGCAGCGATATCCATAAAACCTGACCTGTTGGTGGCACTTGAGGGCAGGAGTTGAGAACCACTGCATTAGGAAACTTCCATTGGAATTGCTTACAAGTGCCTCCATCCAGCACAAACAGAGGAACTACCATGGTAACTATTTGTATGTACAAAATGCTGGTGGGGTCTGTAATGAATGGGATGAACATTTTCTGCAGCACAGGAAAGGGGCTTCACATCGAAAAGGGACCTATCAGAGACTGAGAAGAGACTGACTGTCAAAGAAGGAGAGTGTGATGGACATTCATGCTACTGTTCTATCTTTCACAGCAAACCAGGAAATGTGAAACTAGTACAGCTGTAGAGATGAACAATGAATACAACAGTGAATACATGCCAATGGCTTCTGTAGCTGCAGCCAGACGTTCCGCACGTTAAGGTGAGTAACAATGTAGCTATTTAGTTTGCACTCATCCATGTTTAGCCGATGTCGCACATTTGATGTATTCGCATCCAAAGTAGAGATGCGCAAACGTGCCGAGATTCGGCTCGCTGCTGTTTCGCTCAAACCTTCCAAATAGTTTGGAAAAGTGGAGAAAAATGTGTCTGAATTTTTGACCTCAAAAGTTTTAGCGAAACGTTCCAAATTCGCTATTTTCTATTCTTAAAGCAGCGAAGTCCCAGGCCCGCCATTGGTGAAATTAAGAAAAAAGATAAAACTAAAAGTCTTTGAACCAAAGGTCACTCATTCAGCTAAATAAGCGTGCATGCAGCTTCAATCCCCCCCCAACTCCCCCCTGTCAGTGTTGTTTGGGAGAGGGAGCAGGGTAGTTAGCTGGGTGTTAGGCAGGAAGGAAGCTAGGGAGAGAGATCTTTGAAACTAAGTGAAAATGCAATGCAACTGAACTTTAGTTGGCAAACTGCTTGCAAGGTTGGAAATTGTGCAAAACAAGTTGCAATTTTGCATGGTTTGTGAGCTTGACTGAAAAGTCTGCCCTTTGAATAGGCTAGACAAAAAGTCAGTGCAATGTTCTCTATTAGAGTGGTGCAAAATGTAAGGGTGGGCACTTTACCTAAATTTGGCTAACTTTTTCAAACATTTCTCAAAAGTTGATGAAGACTGACTTTACACAGTGACGTGGCCTCAACCCCTCTGAGGCTCAGATCCACAGTGGTCTACTGTAGTAACTCCTTACTAATAACGATATGTTATCAAAACCGTTAATGGATGTTATTTTGCCTGAGTTTCAGGCATATCCACAAAGCTAATTCTATCCCAAAACAAAAGCCATTGTATATCTCAGTAGCATGTAAATAACATGACTTGCGTTAAGTGTGTTTTACCTAAATGTGGAGTTACTCTCTTGCCCCCCCCCCCATCTTCACTTTTTCCCCTCCAGCAAACCCCATATTTAAGGCCCTGGCGGGGAGTGGAGCAACTCGTTAACTCCCTTCATTAACTCTAAGGCTAGGTACCTGCCGATCACACATGCACACGAGCAGCCGGCCAGGTCTCTTGAGGACTGGAGTTTAGAACCCTTTCACTTAAGCAAGTCTGGGAGGGTCCAACACCACCTGTTACAGTACACATGAGAGAATGATCCCAACAGCACTGGTTTCACATCTATGTTTTGATGTAACCTCTTTATACAGTACCTAATCCACTTACAAGATAGTATTTGATTTTTTTTTTAATCCCCTCTTTTACTATTGCAACAGGGCGGAGTGAGAAGAAAAGAGAATACTAGGAGATGTTTGAAATGTCTTCATATAACACACAATTGAATGATTACTGCTTGTTTTCGGGGGTATTAACCACAAACCATCATTCACCATGATCTGCATTTCCCCACAAGAACAGTTTGTGCTGAAAAGAAGAATTGACTCATCCCATCTCTACACCGTAATATTAAAGTTGTGTGAAAACTGAGAAGTAAAAAGTATATGAAACATGACAGAATTAGGATTAGGTTTCCTATCACCACATGAGTATCAGTGTCATGGGAGAATTGTTATTGACGAATACAATGCAATAAACCCAGATTTGGTTAACCGACCAAAGAAGCCGGAAACACTTGGCAACTTCTACAAAACTATACACTCACCCGCAGTGCTGCCCCGCTTTGCTGCTCGATTGCATTTCATTTTCTTTCACACATTTAATTGCAAAATGACCTGACGGTTTTTTATTTTAGAGAAATATTGATATAACTATGTTATTTTTCGATGGGACTCAAAAAATGGTTGCGTTGTGATTTTCTAAAAACGGCGTTAAAACTCAGCCCCAATAACTCCTAGCTTGTATTTGCTATTGGAAATATTTCAGCAGCAGTTTTGTATGATCGGTAATATTCGTTATTATGTTTTTTTTTTACACATACGCTTTAAAAGATATTGAATAGATTTTAAATTATGAAAATGTTAAAAAAAATGTAGATTATGTGTTTCACGATGAACACTTTTGACTCTTTGTGCAAATTTTGCCTATTGGGACTGCTTCCTTAATGGTAACACATGGACAGTTTATGGTGATATGTTTAGCTATGCAGCAATTTGTTCGTGTGCCAATACTTGGAAATCATTTCAAGAAATTGAAAATCCAGGAGATCATTTCTACGGCCAGATGCTGTTGCCTGAGAATATAGCAAAACATTTTTTTTGATTTGTTATAGCACCAAATTCTTGGTAATCAAATTTGAGACGGATGCTGTGTTGCTAAATATGTTCTTTAATCCATTAAAATCTAAATCCTACTAGTGCCAGGTTAATGTTACTGGGTATCAAATATGTTTACAGAAGATGCAATTGATCTTGGTCTTCAAACTGGCTTCTAACTGAGATAATACATGGAACATTGTGCATTCTGTATGCACCTGTATCTATTGGTCAGTCAATACTTTAGCAGGAAAAAGAGTTGCAATCTGAACTGAGAATAAAATACACTGGAAGTCGCAGAAGAGATGTCAGTAATCAGTAAGAACATCCAAACAGATATCATTCTAACATTCATCTTAACGACCTAATCATGTACCTAGGAAAAGTGCAGTTTTACTACACAAGCGAGTACAAAAAACGAAAAACACCATATACAGTAAAGGTATCGGTAGAAACACCTGTAGCACAATATTCTTCTTTTATCATGTGTTAATAGTAAACCGATGATATATTATACTATGATTGCATTCAACGAATAAATCACCAGCTGTTATATAACTCCAGAACCTCATACATATACATACCTGTACGTACAGGAATTATAGTGGCACTCCACTCATGCTGGTACCGTATATTGCCTGGGGGCATGAACTTCAAAAAAATAGCATAGAAATAGAAGACCAGGCACCCCAGGTCATTGACCTGTATATTAAACTTTTGCTATTTTTCCACAAGACCTTGAGGGCCTGATTTTATATATATATATATATATATATATATATATATATATATATATATATATATATATATATATATATATAATCAAAAAATAAATAGATGATACCGTTCTGTGGCTAACGAAATGCTTTTATTTGTGCGAGCTTTCGAGATACACTGATCTCTTCTTCCGGCGATGTTACAATGAATGAAGCAAGGATTACTTGAAAACAGTGTCTCTTGGAATGTTATCTGTGCCTGTCCTTCCCCCGGTGTGGATGTGTTTTATGGCTAGAGGTGTCAAAGGGTAACTGAAAGCAAGTGAAGAAAGAGTGTGTATGTGTATCAGTGTGAATAAAAATGAATGGAGAGCCCACAGTATAAACAGTGCTCTACACAAGGTGTGTGTGGAGTGAGAGGGATATAAATGGTGTGGGTGGGTGTGGAAATGTGAGAGTTTG